>NC_134537.1:38939618-39054618 GCF_050624435.1 Tenrec ecaudatus | reverse complement strand
CCTTCTCCCCCACCTCCTGCCTCTGGTTTTGCAGACTGTATCCCTGTTGCCTGCTGGTCCGTCCTTTAGAATCCTGCCCTCACTCTCAGCCACACAGCTTCTTTCTCATCCCACACCTCCCGCCACCTACCCCTCTCCACGCTGCTCCTCCTGGCGCCTTCCCGACACCAGTAGAACAGAGGTCGGGGGAGGGTGGGCTCATTGTGCTAGACCAGTGGTTCTCAACCTTCCTAATGCCACAACCTTTAATTCATGAGGAACTTTAATTCAGTTCCTCATGTTGTGTTGACCCCCAACCATAAAATTATTCTCCTTGATACTTCATCACTGTAATTTTGCTACTGTTACAAATCAGGCGACCCCTGTGAAAGGAGTCATGACCCACAGGTTGAGAACCGCTGTTCTAGACTAAGGTGTTGAGTTTCCTAGGGTGGTCTAGTTGTTCTAGACTAAGATGCTTAGAGTCACCTTGGGACAGTGTGCAAAATGAACTACCCTGTAATTCAGTTTTCAGTTGGTCTGGTCCATGTGTGCTGGGAAATTGGGTGTAGAAACTGGTCATGCTAACCAATCTTGCAGTGGAGGACCTATGCAAATGATAGGGGGAGGCTTACACGTGAGGTGCAGGGGCAGGCCTCTTTATCATCTGTCTGTAGACTAAGCCAAGGAGTCCTAGTAGCACACAGCTAAGCACTTAGTTACTAGCCAAAAGGTCAAGGGTTCGAGTTCACAGACCTAGCAATCTGCTCCCACGAAGATTACTTGGTGGTTACATAATTTGGTGTCAATTTGGGACTCCAGAGGATTAAGAGTGAAGGGGTAGAGTCTAGTCTGTCAACTGGATCATAGCCAATGAGGACTCCGTGGGTATGGCTTTCTCCTAAGAATTCTGGGAATTCCTGAATTTCCTCCTTGGAGGTGGGAGAGACTCTCTTTCTCTGCTCACTCCCTGAGAGACACTTTACTGACAAGACACATAGCACTATGCTTATAGACCCCGTGTCCTGGGAACTGGAGGAGCCACATGGAGACCCCTGCCAGTGCTGAAATGTTCACACCACCACTGGACCCAAAGACTTTCCACCCACTGGCCTGTGACGGTTCTGCACTCAGCGTCAGAGTCTGAAGAGGACTTTATAGATGGGTATGGGACATATGGGCTAATATCGGACTTATAGGCTTGGACTAGACTCGGTTGGGATGCTTTCTCAATGTATAATTACCCTTTATGTAAAACTCTGTCTTATACACATATGGGTGTTTATGGCTTTGTTTCTCTAGTCTACCCAGACTAACCCAATCACAGCTCAGGAAACCCTGTGGTGCTATTCTAAGCTGTCCCACCGGTTCTTTTTGAGTCAGAATCAACTCAACAGCATCCAACAACATGGACGAAATCAAAGGGAGCTGAGTGAAGGTTCAGAGCCATCAGAGACCGGGCTGGAGGAACCGTGTTCAGGCTCAGGGACTAGGAGGCTTATATGTAAAGGAAGAAAGGCGTTTGAGAGGGCGCTGTAGAGAGTCTAGAGGGAAGGTAATGCCACGGTGCGGGCGTGTAAAACAGAAGGGAGTCATATGTTGAACAGGAAACAATCTTCTGCACGGATTATTATACTTGTGGGGGAAGAAAAGGCGATTTAATTTGGGGGGGAGGGAGGTCATTTGAATATAAACTGACGAGGATGCCATTGGAAGGAGCGCCCATTGTGTGCTTTTCCATGTCTGGGAATGCAAGGCGACCTGCTCCCCACCACCAGCACGGCCCAGAGGCACAGGAGCCTGTGGAGCTGGGAGGAAGGCAGGGAGCAGCAGCGATGCCCAGTCCAGCACCATGCCTGGCACCAAGCAGACACCTGGTATACTGATGCCAACCTGCTCATCAGGGTCTGCTCGGTCTCTGACATCCTTATCAAGCACATTGTACTTCTCCTTCCTTTTTTTATCCTTCTTCAACAAATGTTTCTGGAGCCTCTTGCTCTGTGCCAAGCATCGTGCTCCACACTAAGAGAGATGACATCAAAAGAAGCAGGGTTTTATCCCCCGAGGAGCTGAGTGTCTAGTCTAGGAGTGAACAAAGAAACACTCCCAACTCCCAATGCACTGGAGGACTTGGAGAAGGAAGGATTCGAGTCAGTCACGGAAGACTCAGAAACTAAGTGGGAAGCTGAGGAAAAGAAGTGGAATTTGGAAGCAAAGATGAGAAGTAAGAGAATATGATCATTTAACCTCAATGCCCAGGAAGCCGGTGCTCAGCTAGTATTTCTTCACCCCCAATCAATGCAAAAGGAATATACTGGAAAATGAACATTAGTGATGGTTACACAGCCTGGTTGATGTACTGCTGAATCATGCACGTGAAAAATTAAATTGGCACATGTTAATTTATATATATATATAAATACAAGAAAGCCTAAACAAAAAGGGCATCTATTAATCATAGGAATTTACTAATCTGAGGTGAATCCTGCCAGAAGTAGAGTGCTCTTGGATTCAGTCAGTAAGATGGGGTTTTTACACGTTGGATTCTTAACTAAGGTTGAGGTACCCTGGGCTCTTGTGCTTCCAGCTCCTCCCGAGGCTGGTCCTGGGTAGCTGTCCAGTGTAAAGCTGGGGAAAGATCCTGGTGAGGATTTCAAGTTTCCCAGCCAGGGTTACTGAGACGCTCTGCCAATGACAGCCCAGGGCCTTTCACGTGTTCCTGGGTGAAAACCTAAGAGGCTGTGTCCCTTGTCTTACTCTGTCTCCTGGTCCAGCCTCACCCTCTGGTTTAGACTCAACGTTGTCACCTGCACTTGAGAAGGCTGTTCTTTGTAGAATGGACTTCATTGCCCTCCCATGCCCTATCCTCCCGATTTCTGGCAAAAGACCTTCTCCTGTGGCCGAGAGGGCAGTGGTCAGTTCATGGTAGAATCCTCACCGTCCATGGAGGGAAACCTGGGTCCGAGTCGCATCCAGGGAACCACCTGCACAGCCATCCCCTCGGTCAGCAGAGGCTTACATAGTGCCATGGCCTGAGCAGGCTTCAGGGGAGCCTCCACACTCAGATGGGCTCAGAAGAAAGTCCTGGTGATATGCTTTGGAAAGTGAGCCAATTAAAACTCTGTGACGCGATGGTCCCATCATGTGGACGGCTCAGCAGCAGCCAGCAAGAGCATGGCAGGCCTGGCAGGGCTCCAGGTTGTACTTCCGCTCAGCACAGGGAGCTCTGGGCTCAGCACTAACCGTTGTTGCTGTGCATGGGCCCCTCCTCCAAAAGTCTGGGCCCTCTAACCTTCTCATTGCCGATCACTATTGGCCCTCTGCCAAGTCACCATCCTGGAGCCCTCGTTCCCAGCCATAGGCTTCAGAGAACAAATAACGTCAGGCAGAACAAATGTAAAATTACTGTGTGCTATATGCACACTGAGAAACGATGCCCATTTCCAAGAAGCCCAAAGTGCATATGAGACATGAGTTGACTGCCAGAGAGCTAAGACAGGACTGAGGTCACAGAAAGGGGCTCTTGAAAAACCAGAATAAGCTAACTTTAAGGGGCAGTTGTCTGATTCACAGTCACCAAGGAACAACAACTCCTTAGGTCTTCTTCTAGCTCCTGACGTCTGCAAGACACTCAGTGTTTGTGGGTGAGCAGATAAAGACATGACCGTTACACTGCTCTGTCTCCCACTGCCGAGGCCCTTGAGTAGTCTGGCCAGGGAACCTGAGATCATAAAGTAAGACCCCGGCATCAGATATTGAAGTACGGATAGAAGCTCCTGGAGGCCACAGAGGCCTTTGTTATTTGCATCTAGAAGAATATGCACCAAGATCCACAGACGGAAAGAACTCTGGTGCTCGTTGGTAACCTTGTTAGATGAAATCATGGTTGGCGTGTGTGCGCGCGCGTGTGCAGGTGGGACTAAGGGCAAGGAGGAACTGAAAGTGATTTAATAATAGAAAATTTCAGCATTTATTTAAATATTTTTATTGTGAATTTGGTACAAATTTACAGAGCCAATCTATTTTTCATTCAAATCATTCACATATATTTTGTTTCATGTCACTGATTGCAATTCCCACAATATCACTTATCCCACGCCTTCCTTGTGTTTCCCATTTCCATTCTTCCTCCATTCCTACACCTTCCTATCTTCTGAACCTTGACTTGGGTAAATCCTGCCCCTTTGATATCAAGTGGCTGGTCATTCTTAGGATTATTATCTCCCTACGGTTATTGCTCCCTTACAAGTGTGTCTATAATTTGGCTGGAAATTGAGCCTCAGGGTGCGTTTGGTTCCAGGCCCGCAAGGTGCCGAACTCTCTCACCAACCAGTAAGTCTGGTATTTTCTCTGGTTTTGAGTTTTGTTCCACCTTTGCCTCCCACTGCGTCAGGACCTTTCAGAGCAGCTGGCAGCGGTAACCAGGAGCGATGGAGTTCTTGTGGTCTCAGGGTGGCGAAGACTGATGTTTGCATGGGCCCTATGTCAAGAAGACTAATTGTTTGCACGTGTCTTGGATTTTCTTTACTCTTCTCTGCTCTGGATGTTGAAGACCAATAGCTGCACTTTATAAGGTCACTCGCAAGCCTTTAAGACCTGTCACTACTCACCAAAGCAGGATGGAGAACATTTTCTTTATGAACTATGTTATGTCAATTGACCTTGGGGTTCCCTGAGTGGCTAGTTCCTTCAAGGCGTTTGATTTACGTCTACGAAGCTTTCAAGTTTGCCTTGTGTATGCTTTACTATATCTGTAGCTATATTTACAGCATGCACACTTATCTAGAAATAGCCTCTATCAAACCTATACATGAGCATATTCATGGTTATATTTCCATTCTCTTTCTCACCCCTGTTTGACTTGTGCATCTATGTGCTCGAGGATTATTGATCGTCATTGTAGGATTGGGTAGGTAATAACACTGACCTCTGTTGCCTTTATCGCTTCTACTCTTGCAAGGGTCTCTGTTTGCCATCACCATGCTTGGCTAACTTCTCTCGTGGGTTATAGTGCCGTCCACTCCACCCACATTAATATGTGTCCAAATCACAGGTCTTAATATGTTTTCCTGGTGAGCTGCCTTCAAAACAGCCTGCTCCCTGCTGCTCATCTTAGCGTCGCCCATCAATCCACAGGATTCTGTTATGAGTTGGCAGAGACATTCCTGTTTTCAAGAGGTCGGCTCCCTCTCTCCCATCTCCAGAGTCCTATGTTCAAATGTGCGCAGGAATGAAACCCACTGCCATCGAGTCAATTCTGACTCATAGTGACCCTATCAGCAGAATAAACCTACTGCCACCAAGTTGATTTTGACTCATAGCCACCCTATGTAGCCTCTATATAGGTTGTAAGTCTTTACCGGAGCAGGCTGCCTCATCTCTCTCCTGTGTAGCGATGGGTGGTTTTGACCCAAGCAAAACTTGATAGCACCACCAGATCTCTTTATAGGGCAGATTATTTAAAAAAAAAAAAAAAAAAAAAAAACAACAACCAAAAACCAACTCAAAAGCTCACTGCCATTGTGTCGATTCCAAACTGAAGTGACCCTACAGGATAAAGTAGAACTGCCCCTGTGGTTTCTGAGACTGTAACTCTTTATGGGAAGAGAAAGTCTCATCTTTTCCCCAAGGAGCATACTGGTGGTTTTGAACTGCTGACCTTGCAGCAGCAGTTAGCAGCCGTCCTCGTAACCATTATGCCACAAGAGCTCCCGTATGCTGCTGTTAGGTGCCATCGAGTTGGCTCCAACCCGTAGCGACCCTACGCATAGCCGAACGAAACACTGCACGGTCCTGTGCCATCCTGAGCCCATCGACGCAGCCAATGTGAGGAGCCATCTCGCTGAGGATCTTCCTTTTTGCTGCCCCTCCACTTTCCCAAACATGCCGTTCTTCTCCAGGGACTGGCCTCTGCTGACAATGTGACGAAGCCTTGTTATCCTTGCCTCTAAGGAGCACCCCTGGTTTACTTCTTCCGATGCAGACAGGTTTGTCCTCTTAGCGGTCCCTGATACTTCCAATATTCTTCTCCAGCACCGCAGTTCAAATGCATGGATTCTTACATGCGTATGATGCAATGGAGAATTCCATGGCTTGGGTCAGAAGCACTTTAATCCTCAGGGTAACAACCTTGCTCTTCAATACTCTAATGAGGTCTTTTAAAGGCAGATTTACCTAATACAATATAGCCTTTGATCTCTTGACTTCTGCTTCCATGAGCATCGATTGTGGATCCAGCTAAGACAAAATCCATGACAACTTCAACCTTTTCTCCATTTATCATGATGTTACCTATTGGTCCAGTTGTGAGGAGTTTGGTCTTCCTTAAATGGAGTTGTAACCATTCCTGAAAGCTATAATCCTTGATCTTCATCAGCAAGTACTTTAATTCTCCTCGCTGTCAGCAAGCAAGGTTGTGTCATCTGCATCCTGCAGGCTGTGAATAAGCCTTCCTCCAATCTTGGTGCCACACTCTTCTGCACAGAATCCAGCTTCTCTGACGACTTGCTCAGCAACAGACTGAACAAGTCTGACGAGAGGATGCAACCCTTTCCTGATTTTAACCCATGCAGCACTCCCTTGCTCACCCAGTGTTTGGAATTTCCATTCTTCTCAAGGTCAGCCACAGTTTATGAAGGGCCACACAGTTGAATGCCTTTGCATAGTCAATGAAACACTAGTAAAAATCCAATTCCTCACTCCTAGACTGGGATCATCTTAGCTTAGTTGTCGGGTTGTTGCAAAGGATGGGTGAAATAATAAAAATTTCCATTCTTCTCAAGGTCAGCCACAGTTTGTTGTGGTCCACACAGTCGAATGCCTTTACGTCGTCACAAGTAAACATCTTTCTGGTAGTCTCTGCTTTCAGTCAAGATCCATCTGACATCAGCAATGAGATCCCTTGTTCCATGTCCTCTTCTGAACCCAGCCTGGACTTCTGGCAGTGCCCGGCTCCTACCTAGTGGCCATGGATGGAATAGTACTGTAATAAGGGCAAGATCTCCTGGGGAAGACTGCGCACCCATGGTCAGGCTTTGCCAGTGGGTGGGTGGTGGCACTTCCACCTTCCTGGTACCAAGCGTGCTGGAGAAGGAGATAGGCATGCAATACGGGTGTTTTGTAAGAGGAGCGAGAGGCTGCTCCACATGACTCCCCAATGAGCTTTGGTGAATATAAGGCCAATCTAGCTTCACAGGGATGTGATTGTGGGCTCCCAGCTGACGACTCACAGCTGGAGAAGCCAGAGCTGCATCAGGAAATGGGATGCAGGGGGTGGGGCAACAGGAGGGACTGCTGAGAGTATGGCTTCCTGGGGGAATGGGGGGAGGGCAGTGAGCAAGCTGGAGGGCATGACTAGTAGGGCCACATTTTGAAGCCTCTTCCTGCCCTCAAACCTTGTCATTTCTCTGAACACTGATGGAAAACCTCTAGAATTTCTTAGCAAAAGGCAAAATCTTGTGTTCACTAGATGTGCAGACAGGCAACAGATTGTGAGCATTCGCTCTCCCAGAGGAGTATTGGGGTGGGGGTGACCAGACGTCCTGATTTTTAACAATTTTTCCTGTGTCCCGTGGCATGTTTTTAAAAGTCCTGATTTTTGGAAAGAATGCATGACAAACTAGGGTATATGGTTTTCGGCTGCCATGTGGCTATTTCGCCACGATACAAGTTTTATCAATGGTGGCCCGCTTTACCAATGTTAAAATCTGGTCACCTTAGAGAGCACTCACAGAGAGACAGACATGACTAATTAGTCTTTCTAGGAAGCATTTGGCCATGTGCATTCAATTAATTAGAAATCAGCAGTCGGCCCTAATATCTGTTTATATCTAAGTCACACACACACACACAAAGCCTCTCAAGTTTCTGTATTCCTGATGTTTTCATGGCATAGACTAAAAATCCGACAATGGGAGATAGTGAATGCCTTTCCCCAGCCCCCCCCTTTTTTTAATCGGGTGTGGGAGTGGGCAGGTGAAGGCAGGAGAATGAACAATACCTGATACCCTGGTCAGCTAATAGATTCCAGGGGAATTGCTGCGCCAGCGGATCCTGTTCCACAGGAAGAAATGCTTCCGCTTTCTTACAAATTTTGTGATACGCTTCATGGTTTGGGTTGATGCCTGCTCCGTTTCCTTTCTCCGTCTCTAAAGAAAAGGAGAGGGATTTGTTCCCAGTGTCCCCAAACTTTAACAGCTTCCTTTGGGGACCCATGAAGGGCACTTGTAAACCCATAACCCTGCAATAAAAGGACCCGCAGTGACAGATCAAAGGTGAACTGCCATTTACAGCCCTCTTTCAAGTCCCTGCCCATCTCCCTGGCTGGCTGATTGAAGTCTTTCTCTGTTGTTTGCATGGAGGCCAGGGCTCTCTCTAGCCCTAACCCCTCACCAGGCACGGAAGTAAGGGATTTCTCCAGAATTTAAAATAAAAAACCACCTTAGTGGGAGGGGTTTAACCTGCCCCTTTCCCACCCCCAGGGGCCAGGGTTGATCAAAACAGAGGTCAGCTCCGGATGGCCTCTCCCTCAGGGTGCCCTCTGCTTCGGGTGCCCTCAGAGTTCTCCCAGCAGAGGAAGTCAACTCTCTCCCCCCACCCTCCAGCCTCCAAAGAGAAACTCATCTCTGGCGCATGGCTTGAATTACAGCTACAAGTTGCTTGCATGGTGTTTGCCTGTTTATCAGTGAACCCCCACTTCCCGCTCATCATAAACCAAGGCAGCAACCTGCTCCTAGACCTTGGGACTGGGAGGCCAGAGGGAGGCAGGAAGAAGCCGCAAGCACGTGGCCTCCTCTCCGGCCACGTCCCAACCGCTTCCATTTCTGCCCCTGCCCCTTCAGGCACTGGGACATCTGGGGCCGCTGCTTGGAGGTTTGGGCCTGCTTTCGGCTTTGCGGATGCCTGAGGGATCCTGGTCAGAGATACCCAAAAGGAGGAGTCGAGCAGCTCAGAGCCCCTCCAAAAAGAACCAAACTCACTGCCATGGAGGCCATTCTAACTCACAGCGACCCCATAGGACAGGGTAGGACTGCCCCCGGGGCAGCGGTTCTCAGCCTTCCTCGTGGTGTGGTGACCCCAACCATAAACTTATTGTCGTTGCTACATCACTGTCATTCTGCTACTGTTAGGGATTGGGCGACCCCCAAAGGGGTCGCGACCCACAGGTTGAGAAACACTGCTCTATGGGCTTCCAAGACTGGAGCTCCTCATCTTGAGCCACTTGAGGTTCATCAGATCTCTTCTTCAGATGGTCGCGATGGCCTGTAGACAATTACACAGCGGAGGGAAAATCGAACAGCCCCCAGCCCCTGCTCTGTGCAGATCAGCAAGTGTAAGTCAACAGAGTTGCGTCCATTCTGGACAGTATTTCCACTCTCCCGTAAGCACACAACAATACCTGGGTCAGCTACAAAATACAAATGTGTCTTTTGGGTGGTCCCACAAAGCTCTCACATTGGTGGTTAAAACCAGCATTATGTAATATCAAGATGGATGGGCACACTCACGATAATAATTAAGAATCTCATCTCTGAAATGATTATCCTGAGATAATTTTTTAACTTTAACGTAGAAACATTCCCCAGAAGAATTTTTTTTAACAAACAAAAAAAAAAGTTTAAATTAATTAGTAAAGAATGTCTGCTTGAATATTAGGCTCTTTTCAAGAATCATCTGTATGGGGTGAAACTGACAACAGCAGCTCCAACCGTGAGAGTTAGCTCGGCAGCCTCGAGTTTATGGGGAGGGGGAGGAGTCACTTGGAAAGGAATGAGCCGACGCACAGCTTGAAGGATGTCACCCTGGCCTCATAAGCAGGCAAGGATGTCACTGAATTGTACAAAAGGTTCAGTGGGTGTATGTTTGGCTAGCTGTATGTTCTCCCCAACAAAATTATATATTTTTAAAAACCTTATTTTTTTCTTTACTTAGAACAACATAAAATAACACATTTAAAAAATATAAAGCCCGCGGTAGGTCATCAGGGACGATGAAAGAAAGGAACAGGGTGTGTGCTTTGGGAGCTTCAATGTCATTTGCCCCTGCGTGTGCAAGTAGGGCTCTGTGTTTTCATTACACGTGATGTAGCTGCCTCTGTCCTGCCCTTTCCGGTGCGGTATCCAGACCGGAGTGGCATGGAACTCTATGAATAATTGTATCTGGACACAGGTGTAAGTGGGGATGCTTATGAACAGCCGGGAGCATTTGATCCCTAATCCCTGTCACTTGTGATGCATTTTATGATCATCTTTGCTGGGAAGGGCTTCTTTCTGAAACGCTGTGTGTTAACTACCCTGCTTCCCCGAAAATAAGACAGTGTCTTATATTAATTTTTGCTCCCAAAGATGCAATAGGTCTTATTTTCAGGGATGTCTTATTTTTCCATGAAGAAGAATACGGCACACATTTACTGTTTATTGTTTTATTAAAAGAGACCTCGCACTTCCTGTCTGCTTTGGCTGCGCTGCGGCCAACCGGCACCCGCCGCTACCATCCAGAGTCCAGAGTTGCCGTAGCTTCGGGAGGACTTATTTTCGGGGAGGCCTTATTTTCGGGGAGGTCTTATTTGAGGGGAAACAGGGTAGCACGGTAGCTCTAGTTGTTTTCATGGTTTATACTGTGGGCGTATGCAACTGGATTGTGCCTGTCGTGACCCCATCTCTGACGTATTATCAGAGGGATTATCTTTTGGTTATCTATCTTAAAACAAGCAAACAAAACCCCTCTGTGATTAAGTAGATTCTGACTCATCATGTGACTCAATAGGGTTTCCTGAGGCGTGAATCTTTTACGGGACCCAATAGCCTCATCTTCCCCCTGTGGAGCAGCTAGCGGGTTTGATCAGCCAACCTTGCAGACAATAGCCCAACCTGTAGCCCACAACACCACCTCCCGATATGTGAAACTTCCCCTTGCTCTGACATCGGGTCCTCTCCAGTCGGAGCTCCTCTGCAGAAATGCTGCTTCCTTGGACGTCTCCTTTTCTTTCTTTCCCTCCCTTCCTTATCAGGATCGTTCCTATTTTGGGTTTTGAATTTTGTTTTTTAGAGCCGTCTTTTTAAGTCTTATTCCCTTTTAGGGGTTCACACGAGGAGGCCGTCTGTTCTGAACTTTTGGGATCGGCTTTCCTGAAATCCACGGGTCTCAGGAGATACATCTGACTTGCCCAGCAGGCAGACCAGACCCTTCCTGCTGAGCCTTTCTCAGTCCGCTGCTGGGCAGAACAGAGTAGGGGTGGGGGGGTTAACTGCTCCCTGTTAATCCTTCCACTCCCTTGAGACTGGCTCCAGCCCCGATCCGTGAGAAGTTACCAGATGCCCTGCCGTTGACAAGTATGAGACTTATTGCTGCTGGGCACTATTAGTTGATCCTGACGCATCGTGACGCTGTAAGGGAGTGGAACTGCGCCGTAGGCTGTCATTTTAAGGGAGCACATGACCAGGTCTTTTCTCCGTGGGAGCCACGGGATGCGTTCAAAGAGCTACACGTTGGGTTCGTAGGTGAGCATTTAACCGCGGCACAGCCAGGCCTTGCAGACTTCCACAGAACGTCTAGTTCTAAAGGATCAACGTCTGTCGTTATATTTTGTCCCTGTGCTAGTTTTCAAGTGATACTACCTTCTGACTGTGGCTTGGTCTGTGTCCCTTTAAGATGTGGAAGCAGTGCTCTGCCTCCCAGCTAGATAGGCTCTGACTATGTCTGAAGACATGCTGTGACCCCCACTCCCCCAGGGCCAGATGACAAGGTGGGATATAGTTTCCACCTGGTTCTCTCTGGGAATGTTCATCCTTGGGACCTTGCAGAAGCCCAAACCAGGTCCCTTAAAGAGACTACATGGAGAAACCACGTGCAGGGGTTGTTGTGGGCAGTGAATTACTTCACATGGCTCCTCTAGCCAGTCTCTAACTCCCACCAGAGGACCTTTTCCTGCATGGGTCTGGTAGAAGGTAGGGGAAAGATGCTAATAGGATTCATCTGTGAGTAATTGTGAACAGGATTTCCTGGAATGCTATCCTGCTGTGAAGAAAATGAGCCCTCTGAGAAGCAAGCAGAAACATCTCATTACCAACAAGAACTAGGAGTGGAACAGGGCCTTTGGACCTGAGATCCCTGCACTGTGAACCTCCTGGATCCAGAAGACAGCTGTGACATCAGAGGAGCAGCAATAGATCTAGGGGTCAGAGCCCAAGACAGAGCGGTGGACTTCCCAGCCCACAGAACAAGCTGAGTGCTTTTGTGCAGGAGGCTGGCTTACAGAGTGAGGTACCTCCGGGCACTTAATTGGGGACGCTGGCCTGGCTGACCCACAGACATGGAGGTGAGGGCTGTTGGGCTGAGACATACAGCGGAGTAGTATGAGCATTTATTAGCAGACCTGAAAGAATTTTTTCTTTTTTTTGTTGTATTTTCTTTAAAAAAAAATCATTTTATTGGGGACTCATACAGCTCTTATCACAATCTATCCATCCATCCATTGTGTCAAGCACATTTGTACATTTGTTGCCATCATCATTCTCGAATCATTTTCTTTCTATTTGAGCCTTTGGTATCAGCTCCTCATTTCCCCCCTCCCTCTCCCCCCCTCCCTCACAAACCTTTGATTATTTATAAATTGTTGTTGTTTTTTCATGTTTTACACTGACCAATGCCTCCCTTCATCCACTTTTCTGTTGTCCATCCCCCAGGGGGAATGTAGATCATTGTGATCGGTTCCCCCTTTCTCTCCCCACCTTCCTATTAGGCCCCTGGTATCACTACTCTCATAATTGGTCCTGAGGGGGTTATCTGTCCTGGATTCTCTGTGTTTCCAGCTCTTATCTGTACTATGTATATGCTCTGATATAGCCAGATTTGTAAGGTAGAATTGGGATCATGATAGTGGGGGAGAGGAAGCATTAGAGAACTAGAGGAAAGTTGCACGTTTCATTGGTGCTATACTGTACTGTGACTGGCTCGTCACTTTTTTGTGACCCTTCTGTAAAAGGGATGTCCAATTGTCTACAGATGGACTTTGGTTCTCCACTCTGCACTCCCCCTCATTCATATTGATAGATTTTTTTTTGTCCTGGATCTTTGATGCCTGATACCTGGTCCCATTGACACCTCATGATCACAAAGGCTGGTGTGCTTCTTCCATGTGGACTTTATTGCTTCTCAACTAGACGGCCGCTTGCTTGTCTTTAGGCCTTTAAGACCCCAGATGCTATATCTTTTGATAGCCATGCACCATCAGCTTTCTTCACCACATTTGCTATGCACCCATTTTGTCTTTGGCGAATGTGTAGGGAAGGTGAGCATCATGGAATGCCAGGTTATTAGAACAAAGTGTTCTTGCATTGAAGGAGTACCTGAGTAGAGGTTGAATGTCTGTCTGCTACCTTGATACTTAACATTTAAACATATGTATATAGATCTGCTTCCCTCTCATTATAGATAAATATATTTATATACGTACATGCCTATATTTAGACCTCTATAAATGCCCTTTGCCTCCTAGTTCTTTCCTCTATTTCCTTTTACTCTGAAAGAATGTTTTATCAAGAACTTAACATGTCTTGATAAACAACTGTATCCTGAGCATTTCTCACTTGCATTACAACCTGTCAACTTCCTTACTAAACACCTTAATCATGAATTTTGCCTGGGAGTTCGAAATAGCCATTGTGATGGCTATTATCGCCTAGGTATAGAGGTTGCTACTTAAGCAACATAGATGTCCTGGATAACAGCCCAGCTGAGGTTCCAGCTAACCACTAGCAATAACCGCCTGCTGCGTGACATGCCCCAGAGGGCTCCAGTCACAGTCAGACTTCGGTTCTTCCCTATGGAGGCAGGGCAATGTGCCGCAGAGACAAACCATCTCTGCTTTGCACTGTCTGAAGTCCTGGCCACAGAAATCATGAGAAAACCTACAGTTGTTGGCTTTTTAAGCCATCGAGTTTGGGGGGTAATTTGTGACACAGCAAGGGACAAATCATACAATCACTGAAAATATATCAACTGGGAAGACATAAAATAAGAATGCATCCTCTATTAGTCTCGCTCTGATTAATCAGACGTGGTCTACTCACTTCTGCAAATCAGTCCCCATAGTCTAGATCCACTGCCGCCAGATAATAGGAAAGCCATCACAGCATCAGTGCCCAGGCCCTGGACTGAGCTTTGACTCGTTTTCCTCAGCCATACCTTGGTACAAAAGTTAATTCCAGTTATTAAAGCAATTAGATCTTCCCTGCTTAGAATACAGCATGAATGTAAGAAAGAGCAAAATTAAAACATCTCACATACTTCTCGAGCTGCTTAACATAACAAAATTCTATCTAATTTCAGGCCTCCCGCTGGAAAATGTTCTCTGCTATTCTTGAGTCAGCGATCATTTGGCTGCAGTAAACAGGACTCACTGAAGCTGGTTTAAGCAAACAAAGAAGGAATTGATCAGGTAGAGGGTGGGCAGGCTGGTGGAGGCCTAGTGCCACAAGCCACACAATTCACCAGGGCAGGCTGGCTCATTTCTCAAAGCACTTTCTCTCAAGCTATAGTCTCTCTTGCTCTGGAGTCTCAGGGATAGATGCTTCATTTCACTTGAATTCATTCTCTCAGACTGCAGGGAGCTTAGCAGATGGTTAAGGGCAGCCTCCAGAACCCAAAATGCCTACTTTCAAATGCCAGATCCACCACTTAGTTGCTAGTGACTTGGGTAAGTTTCTTAACCTTCTGTGGTGACGCTGCATTTAAGATCTGTGCTACATGAGAGGTTGGTACTTCAAACCTACCTAGCAGCTCTACAGGAGAAAAGGGAAGGGCGATCCATTCTCTGAGAAGTGGATCGAGGTTGGTTCTTGGAAGAGAGAGAGGCCCAGTGGTAGAATTCTCAACTTCCATGCAGACCCCTGGGTTATGACTCCCAGCCAATGTATCAGCTTTCCATTTCATTGTGTGTGGGTGTGGCGGTTACATAATCTACTGTCAACTTGAGGAAGGGGTGGAGTCTAGTCTGTCAACCAGCTCACGGCTGATGACCTCATTTGAAGGCACAACAGACATGGATAGCTCACTGGAGGCCAGACACACACACTCTCTGCTTCGTATTACTGTTGACAAGCCACTTGGAGACACACTGAAGGAGCCAGAGCCCTAGAACTGAAGGAGCCACGTGGAGACCCACACCAGCACTGAGATGCTTCCACCACTGCTGGGTCCACAAGACTTTCCGCCCACTGGCCTGTGATCATCCTGCATTCAGTGTCATTACATGTGTTGCATGAGTCTGAAGAGGACTTTATAGACTGGTATTGGACATATGGGCTAATATCAGACTTATGGACTTGATCTGGACTGGGTTGGGATGTTTTCTTAATATGTAATTGCTCTTATATAAAGCTCTTTCTTATGCACATATGAGTGTCTATGGATTTGTTTCTCTAGTCATCCCAGACTAGCACAGTGGGGTTAGAGCTCACTCCCAGGCAGTTAGATCCACAACTTTATCTGTTTATCAAACTGCTTGTATTTGGATCTCATTGGCGCTGTAGATCTGGGCTCAGCTGTGTATGCTCAAATTCCTGACTGCGCAGGAAGAGAGCTTCCTTCACCCAGCTTGCCCTCCTCATTCTCCCACACGCCGGGCTCTCCTCGCTGTGGTTTACAGAGGGCTCTGGTTTTCTGAAGAGGGCCCCGAGGGGCACACTGGCTAAAGCACCTGCTGCTAAACTTCAGGTCAGTGGTTCCAATCCACCAGCCACTCTATAAAGGTCGATCATCTCCATAAAGGTCAATCAATGCTAGGAGGCCGTTCTCTTTGGTTCTCGGAGGTGGTCACGAGTTGGCATCGACTTGCCGGCTCCGGGCTTCATTCTGCCGTGTCTCCCTGAGCAGCAGAGGAGCCTCCCTTCCTGCGGTAAACAAACCAGTTTCTACCCTCTCATAAATGACCGCACAGTTTTGCTTGGATCCCCCAAAATTCATTCGGGATCACCGTTAACTTTACTAGAATAAATCTGTATTTTGTCCATTCTAAGTCCACTGGCTCCCCCTGCCCCCTCCACCATATTTCCAATATAAAGGTTCACTTCTTTGTATTTTGGAAAGTTTTCACACATGTACTGAATTAGAATTTGAAATATTCCTTTTCTTCCCATAAACTTTTATCCCTATACAATTGTGCATAGGAATCAGAATCGATTTGACAGCAACGAGTCTGGTGTTTGTTTTTTTAGTCTGAGAGGGTTGTGGCTTATTCCCTCTGAAGTCATAGTGAATTTCCCTCTCATCTCAGCAAGGAAAAGAGGGGAGACCCAATTCTGTCCCCTCCCTCCTTGCTATTGACTTTTAAGCCGTTCATTTTACACCTGGTGTCCACTGAGTTGGTGAGGCTGCCCTTGGTAATGGAAACTTTGATAAACTGCTCCAGAAACAATTTTAAAAACTATTGATCTGACCATAGAGAAAAAGAAATGGGAATAGAATGTTAAACAGCAAACGAATTGGTTTATCAAAAGGATAATGAGGTTTAAGGAAATACTAATCAGGTTAAGTCTCCTTTCATTTCTGTATATCTTTTAAACCTCCATTAGATTTGCCATTTGGGGCAAAAAGCTTTGAAACAGCATATTTCAAAATCTAATCTTCAGAAATTCGGGAATGCTGCCTACAAATCGATCATGCTTTAACGCAGGGAGCAGAGCTAATTAGCGGTCCTCCTGGGGGAGGCCAGGCCACCTCCACATGGCCCCAGCTGACCTCCCCCCCCCTACCCCCCACCCCACCACTTTTTTTCTCCTGCTGGCGATTCTGTCTCTACCATCCCTGAAGCCTTCAGGTTGCAATGGCTGATGCTCTTGTTATGTTAGTCCTCCATTATCTGTCTTACTGCCTGAGCAAGGGCTATTAAGCCCTGTGCCTTCTTAAGAGGATCATTTCAGGGGGGGAAAGAGGTTATTTTGCTGGGAAATGACCCATGGCTGAGTATTAGCACTGATTAGCAAAAGACAAGAAAGGAGGGATAATGTTCCCACCAACTATAAGTGAGAAGATAGCTCACAACTCAAACACCCACTGTTGCTAGTGGCCAGAGCCACTGGCCCCATTTCCTTTCCTCTGAGTCATCCTTTAATGAATTGATTGCTTCCTCCCACTTTGTTTGAAGGAAATTGCTCTCTAGGCAAGGCTGCTGGGCTCAGGGCAGCCCTTTCAATCCATCCACTTCAACTGGAAGCAGACAGGACTATTTTAATCCAATCGAATAGAAGCTTGGGAGAAAACAAGCCAAGTGTGCCCTGTGATTAAATTATTGCTAAATACTTAAGAAACTCTAGATGTCAGAAATAATACTTGTAAATGCCCAAGACATGTGGAGACAATTAACACAGTGTACTTCAATAATAAGTGCAGAGTCCCTTCTGCTCAGTTCAGTGAGCGGAATACTGCAAGTATGGTGGGATTTTTGCTGGACTTTCCTGCCAACCTCCTCCTAAAGCACCACCCATCTCTCTTCACTCCTCCATGCCATAGAGTTTTTGCACAGTACTTACCATATTTTTCATATTTTTATAGTTTTGCCACTTTCATTTTTAACTTCCTGTCTTCTAGAATATTGGGAAAATAGGTAAGTAGAATCCTTTTCTGTCTTATTACTTTATAGACATAGAACAAAGCTTGGTATATAGCAAGCACGCAATAAAATAACTGATGCATGAATGCCTATCCACATGTCTGGCTTCCTAGCCTCCCCAAAAACGACACATAAGACCAGCCTCCCTACCGTTGAGCTAATTCTGATTCATAGTGACCCGTAGGACAAAGTCGAACTTCCCTCTGAGCTTTCTGAGATTTTAAATCGTTACAGGAGTGGGCAGCTTCATCGTTCTGCCAAAGAGGAACTACCTGGGGGTTGCGGCTAGAGTTGAACTACTGACTTTGTGGTTGACAGCTCAGTGCATAGCCCACTACACTACTGAGGCTCCTTCCAGCCTCACCAGCAGCTCCTACATAGTGTGCCACCTGCCTCTTCAGCAAGCAAGGCTGCCAGGGCCACCACTAGGTCTTGGCTTGCTGCGCGCCTCACTGGAGCTGTGGCTCTGGGAGGGAGTCTATAGGCCAACTTGGCCACACACTTAGTTCCTCATTCGAAACCAGGGAGGAATGTAGGATGCAAATCCATGTAGCAGTCCACGAGATACCTTGAATTTTCAGGGGCCACCCAGAAGCCAGGTCTGGGGCTAGGGGAGTTAAGAGAATTGCAGTTCAGCAGCAAAGGACACAAAATCAAAGCAGAGCTTCCTCAAAATCTCCATAATCCTGCCATCTCCAACCTCAGTGACTCCCTTCCTCCACATCCTGTCCAAAGCCCACCACACCCTCTCCCTGCAGCCCTCACGATCCAGCTGTGAAGCACGCACAGCTGTCAGCTGCAGGCCAACAGCTTAGTCACATTTCCCACCGCTGTGGCTTGAATTGTGGCCCCCCCCCCGAAATATAGACTAAACTCCTGGCCCATCTACTTGTAAAGAGGATTCTGTTTGGAAACTGAGTTTTCTTTACTGTGTTCATTGGCCGGAGCCACAGAGGGGGAATAAAGAGCAGAAGGGACTGAGAGACACACCTAGGGAGAAGACAGCAGATGACAGGGACAAATACATCTACAGAGATGGCTGCAGGCGATTAGATGCAGAAAGAGACAAAGGAGGATGTGTTCCCAGAGCCATACCCTGAATGCAGACTGCCAGCCTTGGGAAGGGAAAGGAAGCAGGGATCCATTGTTCAGCCACCTACTGCGGTACTGGTGTGATCACAGCACAAGGCGGCTAGGACAATCAGCCACGGAACATTCCCTTCAGGCTGAGACCATGTCTTGCCATTTGCTTTCCCCTCCCCCAGTATGGACCGCTCATGAAAGGGGAATTGTGTGCACGTGTTGGCTCTCCTGACATCGTGCTTGGTAGAGGGGCGGCAAACCCCCCTGACAAGTGGCAGCAACAATGGGCTCACACATGGCGACAGCTGTGAGGATGGCGCGGGACTGGGTGGTGTTTCCTTCTAGTGTCCATAGGTCACTATGAGTCAGGAATGATTTGATGGCACCTAACAACCACCTTTATGGCTTCCGAAAGCAGTAAGGGGAGGGACTTCCATCCATTCCATTTCGGTTGGACTGTGAGCCCCGGAAGGCCAGCTGTCTCAGCATCCCGAGCTGGTTTCAGCCCTGTGTGGCGACTGGACAGGTGCATGAAGGAACTCAGGAATGAACCCAGGCCAGAGGCCCCAGCTCTTCCGAAGCAGTCAAAGCCCCGTGGGTAGACGGTGGGGGGATCACTAGGGTGGCAATCATGCTCTTTGAGGACTGAGATCATAGCTGAAGTGAGGGGGGACAGGTTCTACTTCTGGGAAATGCCAAGAATATGGAAACCTTTGAAAAATCACAAATGTTAAGGCTTGGAAGGTCTCAAATGCCTAGCCCCTCACCCCACCCGAACCCCCTTTAAAAGTAAGTAAGAAAAGTGAGGCCTTGAGCAGTCAAGCCGGGATCTCAGCATCTCCAAGGACAGTAAGTAGCCTGGGGACAGGGAGGAAGGAGTGCCAGGGGTCAAGTGCAGGCCTGTTGGTTCCCTGTGTGGTGCAGCTGAGTCCTGAGTGGTACCACGGACACCCATGATGAGAGCGCTGGCCTGAAGAACTTGAGGGAGGAGCCAGAGTCAAGGTGGACGAGAAGGATGGGAAAGTCAGGAGATCTGTGAGACTTTGACTGATGGCAGCAGATGCCATTCAGGGAGCAGTGTTTAACCTTCTATTAGCGAGGTGAAATGCTCTGGAAGGAATGGGCACACCCGGAGCTCCCCTTGACCAGCTGATGAGAGAGTGAGATTGAGGCCAACACACTTCGCTCTGAGACCTCAGAGCAGCCGTGGAAGCTCTTCTGAGATTCCAGCAGGACTCCCTGCGATTAAAGTCGCCTCCACAAGACTCCTAAACCCACAGCCAGAGTCAGTCCTGCCTCAAAGGAGCTCTTGAGGACAGAGCAGAACTGCTCAGGAGAGTTTCTGAGACTGTAAACCTGAACGGGACCCAACTCTCTTATCTTTGTCCCACAGAGCAGCGGGTGGGTTGGAACTGACCCACTGTAGGGTCAGCAGCCCGACAGGGCCATCGGGGCTCCTGACACGAATCCAACCCACAGAACTCAACGCACTCATTGCCACCAAGTCCATTTGGACTCCTGGCTACCCGCTAGGACAGGGGAGAACTGCCCCTGGGAGTGGGGGTGTTCAAAGACTGTCACTCTTTATGAGAGCAGAAAGCCTCATCTTTCTCCCACAGAGGGACTGGTGGTTTTGAACTGCTGGCCTTCCAACTCACCAGGGCTCTTCCTTACATGACTCCAAGGACAGCTGACTTGCGAATGGAGGACACCTTTATGATGGGTTTTAGACCAGAGTGTTCGGAGGGGGAGCACTGGGTGCCTTTGGGAGATGTGCTTTCTGTAGTTGGCCAAGCAGGGAAGGGTGCGTGGCAGAGCACAGGGGGGGCTACCGCGCCCTTCCTCTGGGCCCTGGGAGACAGCGGGGCACGGATCGCAAGGCTCTCTCCTGCCAGCTGGATGTTACTGGATTCTTCATGGCTCTGGGTGGACTTGAGCCTCCAATCTTCCAGTTAGTAGTCAAGTACTTAACTGTTAGTGTCACCTGGACTCAGATCCTCTGACCTTGTAATTTGCTTCTGAAACCACTATCAGCCCTCAGGAGTGAGATCTGTGTGAGATTGAATGGAAGCTGGGGCTAGTGAGTCAGGAAGAGAGAGGCCTCTTCTGCTCGGTTACCACTTGGCTGCCAGGACTCTCCGGGGGTCTTTGCTCAGATACAGGCAGGTGAGGTGGTAGCCGAAGAAAGAAGTGCTCGACACCCAAGAGAAGATGCATGCCGTAAGCGCTGAAGGATCCTTCTGATTGTCTGTAGCACATTCTATCCTCGGAGAAAGAACGACGTGACTCATAGCATTCTTGGAGTACATATTGTCATCAACTTATGGAGAAGTAAACTGAGGCATAGATAGGTAAGGCAGCTCACCAAAGGTCACACGACTAAAAAATGGCAGAGGCACAACCTGTGCTCTTGGCTATCATATTATACTGTCTCTAGCATGTGCTTTTAAACCAGCCCCCCCCCGAAACACACACGTGTATAGGTATTATGTGAAGCAAATTCATCCTGAATTCTCAGGGGCAACATGAGAGATGTTTTTCAGGAGCAGACAGGGCAGCTGGGTAACAATAGATGTCCCCGTGCAAAGCCAACCCAGGAGACAGATTTTGGAGGAGGGAGAGCCAAGAGATCTTGGGGTTTCTCCCCGTGTAGAATGTGGCTTCAGAAATAGACATTGAAGAGGGATTCGGAGAAATGTGGTAGCAGATGTGCCCTGGTGTACAATTCCATCTGAGCCCAAGAGGTGGGGGGAATGGATGCCTGCCCCACTGGAAGTTGGCACGCACCCCCTCTCAGCTAGAGCACTCCTACGGCAAATGAAGATGGGGAGGAAGAGGGAGTAGAGCTTTAGTCTGAAGGGTTATTAGACATTACCTCAGGCGCTTCTCTGTGGATAGTCAGTGACTTGTACCAGGACACCCATGTCGGTGTCCAGCCACCTGTACCATATCACTGTCCTCCACAACTCAGCCTGCCCAGCAGACTCTGCTTCTTCCGGTTGGCACAGGCTCCCACCAGCACTTTGACTTTGTCCGGGGGGTGGGGGTGGGGTGGGGTGACTGCTTTGCAGAAGACTGGCAGTTAAAGAGACCCAGGGACCACTCTAGGGGACTGGAAGACATGCTCTCAGGTGACATTGCGGGCAGTTGGCCCCTCCCCATCTTTCCACCCCTTACTGGTTCCTGTCCCTTCCAGCTCCCCTAAGCCTTCCTCCCCCTGCTCAGGGAACTAACACCGTTCTGGCAGTTTGTTCTTTCAAAGGACACGGGGCAGCCATGCCCAGTCTCCCCTGGCAGCAGACTCTGAGCCCGTCACAACAGATTTCCTCTTTCCAGGAAAGCAAGAGACACTTTGTGGTCAGGACTGAACCCAAGCCCACTGCAGCACCGTGGGATCCAACTCCTAGCAGCCCTACAGCAAAGCATCTCGACCTGGGCATCTGTGCCCCACATGGGTGGCAGAACCCAGCGTGGGGCTCTCGAAAGAGTTAGGAACAGTAAGGTGTCTGAATGCACAATGACCCAAAACTAATCAACATGAACCGGCCTGGGTGGGTGGGGACGGGACAGGCTGGAAAACATTAATGGTCCTTGTGGTGTGACAAAGCCACCATGAACTAGCCATTCAGGTTAATCTCTAGTTATGGTGTCTTTGTCTCACTGCTTCTCAGGAAGAGGACCTAGAGTTTAACATTTTCTTCAGGCTGAGTGAGGGGGTGGGGGCCCAGGGACAGACACACAGCAGGAGAGCCGATAAACACCAGTGCTCTCTGGTTCAGAGGCTGGGCACCTCCAAGTGCAGCCAGCACGCACTGCATGGGCCCTGAGTCCCACGACCGGGTTTCACACCGTTAGCTTTAGCGTCTGCTGACGTTAGTAAAAATTCAAATACCTCCAGGAGGAGTAAGAACTGTGAGCCCTTTGCAACTCGGCATTTATTTTTCTCACCTGTAAAAAATGTTGAAATGGCAAATGATTTATTAAATATATTTTTACCAAAACTTTTTTTAAAATATTGATTTAAATCCAAACTCCAGTAAAATCTCGATGAAGAAAATATTCAGGGAAATACTGGGCTCTCAAAAATAAACAAACAAAGCAAACACACATACACACACACACACACACACACACACACGCGAAGACTGGGCTCTTGTTGAGCTCCGGCCCCTTTTCTCCACAATTTCTGTCCACTCAGAAGTCCGACATGAATGCTTCATTAGTAAAAATAAAGTTTACTAATTAGCCACTTGATTAATTTTCTGGACACTAAATTATATTTAAAACCTGGGATTAAAGACTTTTTAGCCCCTTCCACAGGTATCTGGCAGCATTTTTGCACTGGGAGGCCAAGGAAGAATTGATGTCTTTGAATTATGGTGTTGGCAACAATACTGAATATGCTATCGTGGCCTGCCAGAGAAAGGCACAAGCCTATCTTGGGAGAAAAGAGCCAGGACGGTCCTTAGAAGCAGGAAGAGTGAGACTTTGCTTCACATCCTGTGGACATGCTCTCAAGAGCGACCCGTCCCCGGAGAAGGGCATGGTGCTTGGTGAAGTAGCGGGCCCGTGAAGAAGAGGGCGGCCCTCCAGAAGAGGGCTGGCACGGCGACGGTGCCACGGGCTCAGATATGACCATTGCGAGGGGGTGCTGGGCTGTGTTGCGTCTTGTCCACGCTGTTGTTTACAGGACTGCAATGAGAGGGAGCTGACTTGAGGGCACCTAACAACAAAGACAGGTGCCCTGGTGGCCGTGTCGTTACGTGTGGGTCAGTAGTTCAAAACCACTCTGTGGGAGAAAGACGAAGCTGGGCTTTCTACTCTCCTGGACAAGCTACCGTCTCGGAAACCCACAGAGGCAACCTTACCCTGTCCTATGGGATCGATTGCTAGGAGTCAGAATTGATTCAATGGCAGTGGAGAGCGAGAACAACAAACACAACAGATGCTGAACTTCCCTGAATCTCCCATGGTTATACAGGACCTTGCAAATGATCATGGCCATCAGCCAGGACCCTG
This sequence comes from Tenrec ecaudatus, assembly GCF_050624435.1. Lineage (NCBI taxonomy): Eukaryota > Metazoa > Chordata > Mammalia > Afrosoricida > Tenrecidae > Tenrec > Tenrec ecaudatus. The sequence continues at coordinate 39,030,929 of NC_134537.1, read as the reverse complement.
ACTATCCCCGAGGCAATGTCATTGTGGGGGCTACAAAAAGAATAAGAAATTGGATTTGTCTTAACCCTGAGAAATCGTGAAATATTAAGACCATGCCCTGATAGCTGTTTCCTGAACGGAGCTTGAGGTAATGTTAACTGCTTGAAAGACCGAGATCTCATCTGGCCTCCTGGTCTCATCTGATGAGAACCCAGAGCGTGGAGGGGGTCAGGGGACTGTGCAAGGCCCTCGGCAGGTAGGGGGTCCCAATAGGACCGGAACCCTGGCCGCCTGACTCCCTAACACTCTTTCCTCTGTAGATTTTTCCCCCTTTCCTGAGAGAGGAAAGTAGAAAGCAGAGGAAAATTCTGATGAAGACAAGTTTAGGCTACTAAGGAAATGAGATACTAGATTGTCCACGAAGATCTGCTTATGGAGATCCAACTTTATAGGCTCTTAGTGTCTGCAGGGTGGGAATCATGCGCACAAAATTGTCTCCGTTGCCTGGTGAAGATAATAATCTTCCATTTTTAAATACGCACAGTACACCAAGCACTGGGTAAGTCCCGATACACCACAGTATCACAGCAATTCTCTCAAAAGCCTTATAGGTTTTATGGTAGACTTCTTTGGAATGCTCATGATGGAAATCTAACTCAAACAAGCTTAATAAAAATAGGAATGATTTTAAAAAAAAGAGGACCTGATGTGGAGGACTTAAGTGGAGAACAAATGCTTTGAGAGTGATTAGGGCAAAGAATGTACGGATGTGCTTTATACAATTGATGTATGTGTGGATTGTGGTAAGAGTTGTATGAGCCCCTAATAAAATGTTTTTTAAAAATACGAATTATTGGCTCATAGCAATGAAAATAGCTAGAGTTGTCTAGGCTTGGCTCACAGCAATGAAAATAGCTAGAGTTGTCTAGGCTACCAGGTGGTCTGAGAAATCTCTCTCTCCTTCCATCTTGCCTGTGTTGGCTCTATTCTCTCTTATGTTCTCTCTGAGTCGTGAGAAAGAGGGTCCCAGGATCCTATGACCCCCACAGCTTATCATATCAGGAGAGAGGCCTGTTCTGATCCAATGTCCATATAAAACTCAGACCCAACTCACTGTGAGTTTTAGAAATAGAAAGCCTTATCTTTCTCCCTCGGAGCAGTTGGTGGTTTTGAACTGCTGACCTGGCTGTTAACAACTCAATACATAATCCTCTAGGCCACCCGGATTCCTAGGTCCAGATCAGTTTATCTGAAAGACCTTCACTGTGCCTCTTCGTGTCATGTGAGCAGGGTTGCTCCAATTGCTGGGTTTAGGGAGCTGGGATCACCTGGTTGGCCTCCTCGTTCAGTTGGAAAGAAGAGGTCAGTGGGTAAAGGAGAAGCCATTTCTATTTCAAACAGGATGAAGCTGAAAATCAGAGAAATCGACTAATAATTTCCCAAGTCACAGGACTAGTAAAGGGTAGAACTAGGACCGAAACACTGTCTCCAGAGCTTGCGTCTTCATCCTGAGGCTAGGTAGGTGTTGCCAACTTTGGTGTAACCTGCGTATTGTACAGTCTCTGGCTAATGATTTTGTTGCCCCCAAAGCTATTGGGTGATTTTCTTTTCCTTCAAAAAAAATAGAAAGAATTACAAACGACCCCACTAATAATGTCATGTTCATTTCCTTCAGTATCCCCTGACTGATCTTCAAGCCATTTTATTCTCAAGGGTCTTGGACTCTCTTAGGTGCAGCAGCGTCATCCTGCCTGGAGACAGTGTTGCCACCTGCTTCGAGTGTCTCCGTGGCAGAAACGGGTGGACACCCACTGCATTTTGACGTAACTTTTCCTCCTTACAGCACAACATGGGTGATTGCCTCGCGAGCCCGAGCAGGAGATGACCAATCCATTCAGCAACACTGCCCGGTTCATGCAGGAAGATCTAAGCGATACCATTCCTGATCGCAGCAATGAAGACGACGAATGCAGCGATGAAACAGAGAGCCCGGTCCATGAAAAATCCAACCATTCCATATATTTGGAACTCACTGCAAAGGACATGCAAACCCTACAGAAAGACAATAACAAAGCTCTGGTGGAGGCTGGGAAGGAGAAGGTGATTTAAATAAATGAGAGTTTCAACAAAGCAAATGGTAGATTTGGCCCGAGGTACAAAAGCGCAGACAAGGTTGGGCCACAGGAGTAGCCTGGTCTATGCAGAGGGCGGTAATAAGCTTTCTCTGCCCTGAGCTGCTCGGACCACACGCTAGGAGAGCCCGACCCACACGAGCCAGGTTTCATCTGGGTGTTAGGGAATTGGAGATGTTTGTGCCAGGTATGTTTTTGGAAGCAAGAGGTTTGAAAGAAGTATGAGGCATGCCATGCATGGGGCAACAGTGCAGGGAAATTCTAGGAAGAGAGCTTTTCTAAAAGTCCGAACTGTCCCTGGTCTAAATGAACTAACCCTGTGAACAGGCCCAGCAAGGACAGCATCAATTCTGATGGAGAGAAGCCAGGCAAGTCCAGCCGGCGGAAATGACCTCCATGTCATCACAAGGTGATCTAGGAGGGGCATGTTATTACTGTGACCATATTCATGCAGACTCACTCCCCAGGGCATGCCAACTGCCACTGGGCCCCGGTTGCTTCTGGACCCAGCATGGAGCTTCAAAACAGGTGTGCACAGCCCACCCGGCTCTGCGCATTCTGCACCAAGGAAGCCACGGGAAAGCAACTGAGGCTGGAAGGCGGCCAGCACTTCCCAAGAGCCTGTGGCAAGACGGAGCAGGCAAGCAGCTCTGACTTCTTACAGGAAAGAACTGATTTCGGACAGGAAACAGGGATGGCTGTCTGTCAGGAGAGCAGGGATTTCTGACCGGAGGCCAGGAGTCTCTGACAAAACAGAGATCTTGACAGGACTGCAGTAGTTCATGACCGGGAAAGAGAGATTTCGGACAGACAACGGCGAGGTTGCTGGAATGTCAGTGGATTTCTGACAAGAGAACACGGATTTCTGAAAAGAGTGGCGGCAATTGTTCTCAGGGCAGTGATGTCTGGAAGGGGAGTCTGGTGACAGAGGAGTGATGGCTGGCAGGAAAAAACAGGGATCGCTGCTCCGTGCGCTGGGACTTCTGCCAGAACATTCGTGTCCGTTGCACGGGGGAGCAGGGATGTCTGACGGGGCCGTGGCTGGGCGGATGCTATCTATTAGGAAGGACAAAACAGCCCCTGACAGAACAAGCTGAAAACACTGAGGAGGAAATCGATCCCCTCGGAGCGCGCTGGTGGTACCAGGAGTGGCAGGAGGGAGAGAGGTTGGGCCAGAATGAGGACAAGATGTGGCGGGAGACGCCCACTGGGCAGCTCATGGGCCCAGGGTCTCCTTTGGCTGCAGGGGGAGGGGGGGTGAAGGGAGTGGAGGGGCCGGGGAGAGCATGTAAGCATGAGTCATGTCATGGGTGAGCAGAAAGGAGCTGGAAATGCATTGCCATCAGGAGGCCGGGAGAGAGCCGGGGAGAGGGGGCACCGGCCTTTTTCAACCCCCTGAGCCCACAAATCAGGAAGCCTTGGTTCTGACCCGGGCAGTGAGTGCTTTTGTGTCTCTCTCTGCAGCCTTGGGACAGTACGGCCGGCCGCAGTGAAGGGCAGCCCTGGCCTTGTGGTCCTGGAACCAGATCTCCTGGGGTGGGGAGACCAGTCAGAAATGTCTGCAGAGGGTAAAGCCCAATGGGGGTGGTCATGGATCAGCGAGGAACCCCCCTAGAAATGGGGCCCCCTCCACCTCTGAACTAGGCTCAGAAAGCACCCCCACCCCAGTCCTTCAGAACCCCTTCTCTGCAGGTGTTTCTTTTAGCAGGAGGGGGGTCTGAAGGGGGAGGGGAGAGCATCCTCTGTGCCCAGCCCTCCCTGAGCCCCCAGCCCATCACACAGACCTCCTGCTGGGAACGGCCTCCCCCACCACCCCTCTGGGTCCCCACCAACTGCATGGGCTTTCTTTCCATCGTCGGCCTTCTTGCCCCAGACTACATTCGGAAGAGGACACACATTCCTCTAGCTTCCCCTCCCTCTTGGTGGTCCTCAAGCCATTTCATCAGCCAGGGTTTGGGTGAAATTCCTACCAGGAGGAGAAGCCGGTCAACAGTGTTTTCACCCTGGGGGGTGGGGGGCGGTGGAATCACCACAGGGATTCCCAATGTTGACCTGTAATTATTTGGGGCCAAGGGTTTTCCAACCTTAGCATGTATTAGAATCACCTGGAAGACTTTTGTAGCTTGCTCAGACCTGCCACTAGGGCTTCTGATTCAGGAAGTCTGAGGGTGTGCCAGAGAATTCGGCTTTAAAAAAAAACAATAGAATAAGTCCCCAGCATATGCTTCATATGAGGTGACTTCAAAAAGTTCACAGAAAAATTCCATGAACTTTTAGCTCCATTTCTCTGTAAACGTTCCGTGGCGCCCTCCTATGGCTGGCCCACCTTCCTTTGAGAACCATTCAGATGGACGCCCAGGGGCAGCCCTTCCCCACGTTCCTGTCTGGGGAGGCTGGTGCCACCTCTCACGTCTCATCAGGGGTTCTTGGGACTTAACTGCCCTGGTCACTGCTCATCGCCCACCCCCAGGAAGAACCAGCAGGCCCTTCAGAGCCTCCCTATCACCCCTTTCTCGGCAAAGTCACGAGGCCTGTGTAGTCGGGTGACTCGGAGCAAGTAGCTTAACCACACCACATCTTCCTTACCTCATCCGTAAAATGGAGAGAAGCGCCTACTTCACAGGGTGGCGGGGGTCTGAGATGAAATAATACGTAGAAGGTTCCTGGCGCGTAGCTGACTTGAATACCCTTGGTTTTCACACTGCTCCTCTGGAGAAAGCAATGCTCTGTGCATAGGGCGGGGGCAGGCTGGGCTGTGCAGTTGATGCCCGATAGAAGGCACAAGCTGAGGGGCTGAAATACCACAGGGGCTTCAGTTACCATGGTGCCCTGGGTGGGGCCTGTCTGCAAAAAGGTCAGGTCTCCCCCACACAGTGGCCCCATAGGGGTGAGTAGTGGCTGTAAAGGGTCTGGCCCAGTAGCATGTCCATCCTGCTGGGGAAAGATAGAAGGATTCTTGCAGTTCAAGCAGTTCCTGCCAAACCCCCAGATGGACCAGGCTCCTCGCCTCACCTGCTCGTCATCCTAGGCCTTGGTGGGGCGCACAACAGCTACGAGGGTGGTGGGGTCTGCTTCTCCAATCTCAGGGCTCCTGGAAGCTGGCGAGCCGGCAGGCTCCTGCAATGGCAGCTCGGAAGGCTGGCCCTTGGAGAAGCAGGGTGTCGAGTCTGGCTCACCTGGCTGCCCAGGATTTCTATTTCCTTTGAATTGTAGTGAAGCGGAGCCTGGTCGGATTTCTAAATTAACTATAAGCTCCTTGAAATGGATTTTTCAAGAATTCTAATATCCGTTGAGCATTCTGGATAAAGGCGACACTGTATATGAATTTAATGTAGTGAGCACTGAGCACTCAGGTCTGAGCTGATCTTTGGGAGAAACCTCATTTGGTCACTTCCTGATAGGCACTTGACCAGAATGATTCATGGCAATGATTCTGAACTGGGAGGAGGCTGGCAAGTTTGCCCTCGGTGTTAGACCGGGTTGACTAGAGAAACAAATCCAGAGACACTCTTATGCATATAAGAAAGAGCTTTCTATAAAGAGTAATTGTATATTAAGAAAACATCCCAGACCAGTCCAGATCAAGTCCACAAGTCTGCTGTTAGCACATATGCTCCATGCCAGTCTGTAATTCCCCTTCAGACTCACACAGCACACGCAATGACACCAAGTGCAGGAAGATCACAGGCCAGTGGCTGGAAAGTCTTACAGATCCATGGCGGTGGAAGCATCTCAGTGCTGGCGTGGATCTGCACTTGGCTCCTCCAGCTCCAAGGCTCTGGCTCTATCAGTGTGTCAGTCTGGGTTGACTAGAGAAAGCAATCCAGAGAGACTCACATGTGTATAAGAAAGAGGTTTATATATAAGAGCAATTGAAAATTGAGAAAACATCCCAGTCCAGTCCAGATCAAGTGCATAAGTGTGATATTAGTCCAGATGTCCGATACCAATCTATAAAGTCTTCTTCAGACTCACAAAACACATGCAATGACGCCGAATGCAGGAAGATCACAGGTCAAAGGCATAGAAGTCTCTGGGTCCTGTGGCGTTGTAAGCATCTCAGCGCTGGCAGGGGTCTCCACGTGGCTTCTCCAGCTCAGGGCACTAACGTAGTTCCAGGTGTCTTGTCAGCTGCAATGTCTCCCAGGGAGTGGCAGAGAGAGAGAGAGAGATGTCTCCCACCTCCAAGGAGGAAATACTGGATTTCCCAGAATCCTCAGAGGAAGGCCTTGCCCACACAGAGGCCTCATCGGCTATGACCTAATTGACAGACTAGACTCCACCCCTTCACTCTTAATCCTCTCAAGACCCAAATTGGCACCAGATGATGTAAATACCACACTCAGTGCGGCTCCATGTGGTTTGTCAGCAGGAAGACGAAACAGAGAGAGTGGGTCTGGCCTCCAACAAGCTATTTATCTCCTTAGCACCTCCAAATGTGGTCATCAAGCTGCCACCTGATTGACAGTCTAAACTCCAGCCCTTCACTCTTAATAGTCTCAAATTGACACCAGATTATGTAACGACCACACCCTCCCTCCAGGGAACACTTGGCAGTGGCTGGACTCGCATGGCCCCAGTGAAGGTGGAACTGGCTATTTGTATCCAGAGGGCACGAGCCACGAATGCTGCTCAGCATCCCTACACTACACTGGGCAACCATCCACTGTAACAAAGCATCTGGTCCGAAATGTCAGTGGTGACGAACTGGAGAAAGCCTGCTTTGTACTGATGGGGGAGAAAATGGAGGTATGTCCTAGCACATGAAGTGGCTACCCCAAGTCTACTTACTCCAGGCCAGGCTCAGAGACCTGCCCTGTCGGCACACTGTGGGCAGAGCCATTGCTTGGGCCTGGTTGGTCTCGCCTACCATCTAAGGGGATTATGTGATACAGAGCCAGGCTATTCATCTGAAATTCACAGTTCCCAGGATGGCTGGGGGCTTTGTGCGGGCACCAAGCAAGGATGCCGAACTGTGCTGGGAGTGGAATGTGTGGTTCACATGCCCCTTGGTGTGTCCAGGTCTGCCAGAACCCGTGACAAATCCGGGTCCTCCCTGGCAATACTAGGAGTTGAGAAGCTGGGTGTGCTGCCAGGACATGCCTTGGCCGAGTGACCCCTTCCAGCTCCACTGGCCACAGATTCTTCTTGTGATCAGTCCTGTCTTGGGGTTTTCAGTGGCTGTGTTTCTTTCATGAGTAAAGTCTGACCTCAACCTGAATGCCAGAGTCCACTTAGGGGTTCATCTTACTTGGCTCAGGCCCAGGCACCATGCTAACATTTCACAGTTCAATGCAGGGACTCCCTGAGCCAAGGGCAGAGGGAATTACTTCGAGATGCCTGCTAAGCCTGAATGCCTGGAGGCTAAATAAAGAGCGTAGTTTGTTCTTACTGAGCACTGATACCCATCAGAAGTACAGGTAGCTGGGTGGTGCAAATAATTAAGTGCTCAACTAGTAGCGCACAGGTTAGCGGTTCAAACCCACCCACAGGTGCCTGGGATGACAGGTCTGGTGATCCCTTAACAACAGGTCACAGCCCTGTCAACTCTATGGATCAGTTCTCCTGTGCACACATGAGTTGGAATTGCCCTGGCAGCAATGACATGAATGTGCTGTACCAACTGAGAAAGTCCACATTTTAGACAGTGGTTAAAATATGTATTTTGTCAGTTCGAATTTTCTCAATGAGCAAATACTCTTTAAGTATCGATGTCACCACACGGGGGAGTGGGTGGGGGGCATATCTGATGATTCCAATGTAAGGCGATCTTACATTGGGAAAAGCTGGGAGCCCCAGCTTTTGAGTCCCAGCAAGTTAATTTGGTTAATTTCCCATGGCTCCTAGTGGTTGAGTGGGAGGCACTGCACCCCACTGCTGGCCCCAGTGATTGGGATCTGCTTACTTATTCTGCCCCTAGGGCCCCACTGTGGGCATGGCCTTGACTGCTCGCGCCTGCAGGGCTTCACCAGTTGAAAATGTTCTCCACCGTCGTCATCTCATTGGCTCCTGCAACCTCCAGCGGGGAGGCTAGGACAGGTGCTGCCACTCTCCTTTATGGACGAGGACAGGGCTGGGGGACCTGATCTGCCTCTGGTCCTATAGGCAACAGAACTAGAGCCTGGGCCCCCCTCCTCTGGCTCAGGACGCAGAGTGCTCCCCCTTTCTCTGCATTGGGAACCCCTACTCTGGAGGACTTGGGCCCACACAATACCAAATACTATTCTACAGTACCTAGGATGGGCCCAGGCCTGCAGGACAAGAGTAGGGCTCCCTCCTGCACCAGAATGGCCTTGTCTTCAGTGTCCTGGGGAATGTGGGGGGGGGGACTGGGGGGCGGCTGACTGCACAGCAGTGTGACAGTGAGTTCCAGGGGTGTGTGTGCGCGCTCTACTGGAGCTGTGTACACATATACGAGGGCTAAGAGATGAAGAGGTGCAGGAGGGAGCGAAGAACTTCAGTGACCTAATCGGTTCACGTACATCTCTACCTCGGTTCTCTTATGAGAGTTTCACCAGGGTGAAGAAAATGTGAAGTAGCGGGATAAAGGCCTCGTATTGTTGCCATGAGAACCATGGTTCATTGTTGGTACGGTTTTCTGGAGCCACCCCATGAAGGTTCCAGGGGAACTGGGGACTCTCACCTGCATTCTCTGGGCCTCACTCTCTAAATCTGAGAAGTAAAAATAATGCTGAAGCAGATCAGACATTCGGGGCTTATTTTTAGCTTTGACATCCCATTAGTCTAAAGCAGGGGTCGGGGGGAGCCTTTGTTCTACCACAGGCCCTTTGGCTACGTATAACATAATTCGTGTTATGTTGATTAATGTTCAAACATTTCATCAACTTCCCCCTAACGTGATGGCTGGAGCCCTGGTGACGTAGTGCTCACAGGTTGGGCTGCCAAACACAAGGCCAGCTGTTTGTAACCCCAGAAAGACTAATGCTCCCATAAAGAATTACAGTCTCAGAAACCCACAGAGGCAGTTCTCCCCTGTCCTGTAGGATCACTGTGAGTCAGCACTGACTCGGTGGCAGTGGGTCTGGTCTGGTGTCATGCGAGGGCGGGAACAGCTTCTCTCCAGGGAGGCATGTGATGTGAGCTGGTAAGGATGAATTTGCGGCCTTGTCTGGCCCTCGGGCCAGATGTTCCCCACCCCTAATGAGCTTTACCAAAGGAAGACAACCTCGCTAGAATAAAGGCATGTTTTGTCACCTTTGTTCAAGACAGCTACCCATGCATTCACCGTTCCACACACACTGAGTATAAAGCAGCGCACTAGCTCTCTGTGGATCAGATCACCGGAAAAGCCCTCGGAGTACCTCTGGAGCAGGACCGACCCGAGCGCAGCTGCGAGAAGAGCCATTCCGACCGGCTCACCACGGATGCTCTCAAGCAGTTTTGAGGCAAAGCTAAGGGCTCTTCTGTTGGCATGTAAAGTATGCAGACAGAAAAAATTCCAGAAAATGAGTCAGAAATTCTCTGAATCTTAAACAGGCTCTCAGATGGCTACAGTGTTCAGAGGAAAAGCCAGGAACAGACTTTGTACCTTCAGTTCTTCATGACGACTATCTCCAGTCTCAGCCTAGAAACTTTAAAACCAGTTCCAGGGCGGCTCGCTCAAGGACCAGAGAGTTAAGTATTTGTCAGACTTAATCTAGAGTCTAGATTAAATTGACTGACATTCACAGAGAACCTTTTTCCTTTAGAGGAAAAAAAAATTACACAGTCCAGTTCCATTATTCATGCACTATCTTTTTATGTGATCAAGAAGCAAAGCCAGTTTATTTATGACGGGGAGGTGGGGTTGATTTGGCGAATGGAAACAAAGGACATATTTCTAGATGGATATTTTGATTTTCATCGTTACATGGATGGTGACACCATTAGGCAGGAAATTGCAAAGCCTGTGACACAAAGGAGGAAATGACTTGTGTGGTGTCCTCCTCAAGGCTACCCCGAGGAGGGGGCTTCCCACGGAGACCAAGGGAATTCACGTCTGAGCATCACTGCCGACACCACTACCAACCACTACCAGACAGGGAGAGTGCTGTCTCTGCCTGCCCACGGTGCAGCTGGGGGAGACCCGCCCAACAACCAGACAGGCCCAGCCCAGTGTGATCAGACCTACTGGGGCCCGGACCTGTGCTGGGGGGAGGGTGCTCACACCCAGATGGCAGTCCAGGCAGGGAGGGGCTGTCTGGGCAGAGAGACAAGGAGGTCTCTCTAGAGTGATCCATTCATGTGGCTCTGAAGGGGAAAAGTTCACAATCATAAGGAATCCTTCAGCAGAGAAAACGTGATGAATAAACTCAGCATGCCTGGGGTCACACACTCAGCAATGAGCCAGATGGTGGTGGTTGAATCCAACCAGAGTACTGAGGAAGAAATGTCTGGCCATCGACTTCTCCTAAATCAGCCGGCGAAAGCCCATGGGGCAGTGTTCCTCTGTCCTCTGGGGTCTCTAGGAGCTGGAATTGATCTGATGGCACCCAGAGACAGCGACAGAGACACTGGAAATAAAATCAGGCGCCATGATGACCAGGAGTACCGAGTGCCTCCCACACGCCAGCACGTCGCACATCACTTCATTCCCCACCACTGCGAGGTCGGGCACCTCTGGGTGGTGCAGTGTGCTCGGCGACTGGCAAAAGGCCCAACCAGAGAGGGTTCCTCAGGTTTGCTTCCTAAACCCACGGAGCTGCCCTGAGGCGGCTTCAACTTGCTGGCAACTGGTAACCGGCGAGAGTCCCATCAGACAAGACCCTCTCATGCCTTGACTCAATCTCAGCTGGAAAGGGGGAAGCTAGGCAGACTCAGACCTAGAGGCTCTGGGCTCTGCCACTTCTCCTCCCGCATTTGCTCAGGTTGTGGGGGAATCTCCAGGGAGATGCGCTCCCCGATGACTGGGAACTGGGCCGAGGAGCACACCACAGCTGCACTAGTGTTTGCTAGATTGAATTCCAAAGCCCAGTAATTGCCATGTAAAGTTCAGCTAATGGCGAGGGCATTCATCTGGGCTTATGCTCATTTGTACAGCAATTAATTTGTACGTAAAATTAACCATCAAAATGGCAATGTGATCCAATAAAGTAGAAACGACGGCCAGACCACAAAGACCGCATAACCTCGTTGCTTTCCTAGCGGCAAGGCCGGCTGCCTCCCCCTCCCCCACACCCCCCCCCTTGTCTGTCCTCAGAAATCCTCTTCAGGCAGGCAGGGGCGGGTGGGGGAGGGGTGTCCCAGCCACACATGCTGGGCCCTGATGGGTCTGGGCTCAGACAGTGGATAGGACAATGGCATTTGTGTGATGCAGTGTACAATGGATTTTGAAATGGTACCTGCACGTCACTATGACAGCACCCTCGAAAGGCAGGCTGGGAAACAGGTCCCCTGGAACTGTTCAAGACAAGACTAGACCCAAACTACCCTAGAATGTGTTAGCCCAGAATTAGCAAACTGGGGCTCCTGGACAACATGTGGCTAGCAGACACATTTTGTTTGGCATGAAAGGATTGTAAAAGGTTTTGGATTTGTTCCCAGTGTTTAAAAATTAGGTTATTTCACATGAATATTCAGATTTCCAATTCTGTGGGAAAGTTGGACGATTATTTGGACGGCATCTGCGTTCCTGCTTGGCAACACTTGGCTAGAGCTGAGTGATCCCTCTTCCCTGAAGTAAGGCAGTTCCCATCCGTTCACCACAGTCTCCACCACTCCCTATTGCCCTTCAGCCCACCTGCCTCGCTGAGTGACTATGCCTCTCCCTACAGGGTTTGAGTTTGTGATCTGTTTGGGCTTGGCCTCCTGCCTTACTGTGGTTGCTCTGTAACTCCTAAGGCTCCTGGCCTTGCTAGAGCATTTTGTGTTTTCAGCGTTTGACTGCTTGAGGCGAGGAGGTTAACTGGCTCCTGAGGGTTTTGTGTTTGGGTGTCATGTCTGTTGCCATGGAAGCACAGACATATGTGGGTGGAAGTCACACTGGAGAGCAGCTTACCCACCTGCCTCATCTAGAAACAGGGTGAGAGAGGTCGCGTGACTCGTTCAAGGTCACACAGCAACTTGCTATGGCAGAAGCAAGACCTGACTACACCACACGCCAGCCTCTCCTGGAGTGTGCATTGCCTGTACCAAAGCAATGATATAATTTCCCAAGTCACCTGGGAGAACTTCAATCAGAGTAGGGGTGTCAGACCCGGCTAACCACCCCCAAGCTGGCACTTTGCGGTGCAATGTGCTGCTCACAACTTCGTTTCTGGCTTGGAGCTGGGCATCTGGCCAACCAGGTTCTAGTCCTGGCTCTGCCTCTTCCCAGCTGCGTGACCTTGGGCCCCTCACCTCCGTGAGACCGAATTTTCCTGCCTCGTGGGATGTTATGATGATCTCAGGACAGGACAAACATGAAAGTTCTCAGGAAAATGTAGAGGTAAGAAACACGGGGGTCAGGCGTCAGAATCGAGTCGCTGGCAATTGCTCTGTTTTTCCTATGCTGGGCTGCAAGACCTAGCTATCAGAGAAGATCAGGGTTTCCGGGTTTCACAGGTGAGGACATGGGGACTCGGGACACACGGTCGGCCAGCCAGCTACTGGTAGCGTTCAGATCAGCAAACAGGTCTCCTGTCCTCACGGCCACGCCAAGGGGCAGCCCCGGCCCAGCTGGCGTTCCGGAAGGGTTAGGAAGGAAACAAGGAGGAGTGGGGTGAGTCGGGTTCCGTTGAGGGGGTTGCGATGAAGGAGATGAGGTCAAGTGTGTATGAAAACAGAAAGAAGGGTTCCGACGCTCATTCGAGGGGCAGAGGCGGGCAGGGAGGGAGGGAGGGAGGGACATGTGGCAGCTCCACTCCTCCTCAGCCCCGGCTGGGAGTCTGGGGAGCACGGAATGAGAGAGGGGGAAGCTAGGAGATCCTGGGAAAAGAGGCCCACTGCTGATGGCGGGCTCCCAGCCCCTGAGCCAGGACTTGGGAAGTTGCCCTCGACTGGGCAAATGAGCACTGATTTGGCAAACGTGTGGGCCCTGCCAGCGCTCTCGGTTTAACTAGATTTCAGGAGTGACCCCCAGGCATGTTCTGCATTAACTTAGAGCCGGTGAGTTTAGAGGGGAGCAGCTCTGCAATGGCATGAAAGGCAAAAAATCTGTTCCTTGAGCAACGACCCCATCTGCGCCTGCGCTGCTGCCACCGGGAAAGGCTTTCCCTCCCTTGGTTACCCAGAAGGCAGCCTGATGTTAATGTCAGATTCGCAACAGAACCATAAGTATATGGTTCCCAACTAATTGGAACCCAAATTAGTTCTAAAATTAGCTCTTAACAAGAAACTCAAGGCAAACAGATCTTCCTGACTGTGAGAGACAGAAAGCACTTTAGCAAAACAGCCCCATATTGATATTCTCAAGACAAAAAAAAAATCACTCTTGGCTGTGAGCGAATTGCCCAGGACAGAATGTGTGCGGCCTGCGGCCTGATTCTGCTTCAGACACAGTCTGCGTGCTTTAAGAAGACCCCCACCTCCCCCCAGGGAGCGGCTTTGAGCCTGTGTGCTTTAGTTAAGGAGAGGGAAGGTCTTAGGGGGGTTCTGGGAGAAGTGGTACTGTGGGTTTCAGTCTGTTCCACTACTGCTGTTGATTGAATACCTTCAGAGAACGCACCTAGAGGCTTGAGAGAAATCCGGGTGGGAAAGCATTTGGGGCAACTGAAGTGGGTCCTTGTGAGTTGGTATCAAAGACGGGCTGGAAATCATCTTCCGAGTTGAGTCCTGCCCGTTGTAACTTCTCTGCGATGGCAACAGAGGGGTAAACTTGATGACAATAGAGCCGGCTGGGCAGTGTTTGCTTCTGTTACACAGAAAGTGCATTGAGTTGATTGACAGGCAACTAACATCAACAACATGGGATTACCAAGTCCTGAGTCAGCTTCTTGGTTTCTCCATGAGTCCGTCAAGCCCTCCCCCGCCCCCTTAGGGATTTTAAGATCAGTGAGTCTGTATTTCTGAAGAACCTCATGGAAGTTCTCCCACAGAGAGGCTGGTGGTTTCGAACTGCTAACTGTGGGGTTAGCAGTCCAGTGTGTAACCATTACATCACCAGGGCTCCTACCAAGGTCCTTTGTGAAGTTGTCTCCGGGTTGTGGGCCTTGGCTTATGTGGAGAAAGGTGGTGCCGGAGGTGGGGAAACCCACTGAAAACGACTCAGGAGCAAAAAACAAAACCGTCAGAAATCAAATTGCAGGTGTGGTTGGAAAGCAGGGAGAAGATAGTGCTGTGTAACATGGACGACTTGAGGGGAGCATGGCCGGAGTGGAAAGCTCATCCAGTTCTCTTGGACGCGACGCCCACTCAGGACGTACTGAACTCCTGTTGGCACTGAGTATCACACCTCTGACCTTGACATCTTGGGGAACTCGAATTCAAATTCGTTCTACCACGTAAGAAAGGTGAGAGCTTTATTGGCATTGTTGACACAAGACCACGGTGGACTGGCCGCCAGAGTCAAAGGCAGTGCGTAGTTTCCAGGAATGCCGTGGGTGCAATTCTGTGCCGGGGTACCCTTTGTGGTCCCAGTCCCTGTTGCTGAATATCATGCTGCCGCTTCACTAAGCCCCCTTTTGTCTCTCATCCAGTTTCCACTCCTGGGTCACTGCGGAACCACAAAAACGGCCACAGACACTCTGAGCCTGTTTGGGAAGAAAAAAAAATGGTGTCATGGGCCGAGCTCTGGCTGGAGATCCAATCTATTTCAGTATGAAAAACTGCCTTGTATCTTCGACTGATTCACTCTGGCGATTAAGCGAGAGAGGGTCTGTGTGAACGCGCTTTGTAAGAGAGAAGATGCCACACAAAAGCTAGTTGTTAGTCATAACTCATTCACTGCCTCACTGGCTTAGGATGAGCCTGCGTTGGGAGGGCCAGGCAAGAAAAAGTTATTATTGTCAGAAATTCTGGGATCTTCTTGCCCCAGAAAGAACCACTGAGGCAGTAAGTTTATCGAATTATCAACAACCGAGGGAAGAAATGAAGCCCAGCACACACTTTATTAGGTTAACTGGAATTACCATGGGCAGAAACATATTTTTTATTAAATCAAAACAGAATCTTTCAAGTTAAGGCAAATATCAAGTTCTCTAATGATGCTTATAAATCAATGTTTAAGATAAAGAACTTGCTACTACAGATGCTCATTTTTTTCCTGGCAATGCCAGGCAGGACAAATCTCATCAACTCACAACCTTTTGTTTCAGTAAAAATAGATCCGTCTTCTCCAATTATCTCTACTGTTTTGGATGGTTAGTGCAAATGTGCTAAGGTTGGTGGGTCTGGGCGGTCGCTTTCTCATTTTCTAGATTTGCCAAGAGATGGGATGGTTTCTCATGAAACATACTCATTGATAGAACAAACTTCCTTTGCATATATTCTTCAAACTCCAAAGAGAGAGAGAGAACCTCCAACTTAAAAATATAGTTTAAACTCGAACTTGAAATATATTCATACAAAACTGCTCAGAATCTCATATGAACCAAACCACACGCACTGCCATTGGGTCGATGCCAACTCACAGCGACCCTAGAGAGCAGGGTGGAACGGCCCCTGCGAGTTTCCAAGAGTGTAATATTTTTATGGCAGTAGAAAGCCCGGTCTTTCTCCTGAGGAGTGGCTGGTGGTTTCAAACTGCTGTCCTTGTGGTTAGCAGCCCAATGTCAAACTGCTAGGCTCCTTAGTAGCTCACATAACCACTAGAAAATCAAAACAAGAAATCTCTGCCTCTCATTAGGACATCAGGAAAGAGAGAGACCTGCATCCTTCTCCTGCACAGCTGGTCCACATCCATAGTACAATCTTCAGATCTGACCCATCCACGGGGGAAATGGCCTGGGCTTGGGCACAAATGGTACAACGTAGACCCTTCCTTTAAAGCAGCCCTGTGGGGTTGGGTCGGAGAGAGGAGGCCTGTCCATAAATGCTAAGGTCGGCTGTGCTGGCCTCGGATCGGCAGGGGCTGGAGCAGCGGGCAGGCTGAGGAGGAAGGGTCGGAGTGGTGTAGTTTGGCCAGGAACCGCAGTGGTTCCCCGACCTCGGCCAGCTCTTCCCTAAGGGATTGCTCTGCACCAGTCTGGAAATCAGGGAGCTGTCTGTGAGTCCCTGGAGACTGGATTCCCTCCCCGCCACCCCCAAGCCTCCTAGACAGACATCATCTGACGGGGAAGACCAAGGCGTGAAACATTGGTCTGGTTAGCAACAGGCGCTGCCCCTTCCATTTTGCAAAGAAATACACAAAAGGACAATCAGTGGGTTCAAATGCCACCCCACCCTGCAGGGGAGGCCCTGGACCTTGTCGTCTGGAAACTTCCTGGGGTGTGCCTAGAAGAGGCAGGCTCCGGAGTACTGGTGAGTGTCCACCCACGGACCGCCCTAACAAACACAAGTCTGAACAGGCGTGGCACAGGGGGCCACGGGAAGCCCCGCTCAGTCCAATGAGCACCTGGCCCTAAGCCAGAAGTCCTGATGACCAGAACTTCGGAGTATCTTCCTACGTGCCAGACACTTCACATGGCAGGATATCATGCCAGCCCTCCGCTGTCAGGCAGGGCACCTCTGGGGGTGCAACATGCTTAGCTGCCAACGGAAAGGCTGGAGGTTCAAATCTCCCTGGTGGTGCCTCTGAGGAAAGGCTTGGCAATCTGCCTGCTGAAAACCCGCGTGGCACAGCTTCACTCTGACACACGCATGGGTTGCCAGGAGTTGAAGCAGACTCTCTCATTTCGCAGATGAGGACCCCAAAGCTCCGCAAGGGTAAACAATCCACTTCCGGCGTGGGACAGCAGGCACTCAGGTGGGAAGTCCTCCTGAGGTACCGTGCTGCCTTCTCCCGGTGCCCAGGCCACTGGTACCAGTGGGCACAGGCCCTGCAGCTCCCTGGAAGGACCTCCGGTGGAGTACGGACATGGAAACCGGGAGCAAGCAGTCCTCTCTCTCCTGCCTCTGCCGAGGGCAGTGTCACGGGGCCTCTTGGTGCCTTGCTCCGGACTCCGCACAGAGGGCACTTAACAAAGGGGCACGGAACTCGAGTCTTGAGGTCAGGGCACAGTGGGGAAGGCCAACCCCCTGGCTCTGGACAAGAGCAGTCAGTAGTCAGGTGGGGGAGGTCTGGGGAGGGGAGAGGACAAGAGGCCCTCACTGCCTGGTGGCCCGCTGACTGGGCAGCCACAGTGAGAAGGGGACAAAGGAAGAGAGCAAAAGTAGGTTTCCAGCCACGAGTGAGTGGCCCTTGGGCACGAGGTTGTCCCTTCTATCCCCCAGTGATGGTGCTTAATTCAGGGTCTTCACAATGATTTCGTCCCTGAAACGGCAATTAAACCAAGAAGACAAAGCCGAGAAGAGTCCCGCTTCCCCCATGGCCCTGTGATGTTGGACAAACCATCCCTACTTCTCACACTGTTTCCTTTCAGCTGACCGCCTCCCTCCCTCCCTCCCTCGGGGGAAGGGCGAGCTTCCCATCCAGGGGGGCTTGGGGCTCTTGGTGGGGGGAGCACGGGGTAAACACCGCCCTCTCCGATGGAATTTGGGACTGTTTCTACGAAAAGTATGCAGCCTCAACCCTCCCTCATCCCACCCCCCGCCCTCACCCTCCCTTTTCCTGGGTGTATTGTGGAAGAGACTCCTCTGTTTAGGAAAGCAACGTATTTTCCTCTTTTGGCGTTTGGGATTTCTGGATGATTCGGAAACTCCATCCAGGCACTGATATCTGTCCACAGTTGTCAGACTCCCTCAGCATTTGTCAGTCAAAGATCACAGCACGTGGTGGGAGGGGGGTGTCCTGACCCCACCCCTGTCTTTGTGGAGAGCACATGCTCTGTTTCTTTGCTTTCTCTAAACCAAACTAGTTTCTCCCTCAAAGCCCATTCTAAACCACTATTGATCTCTCTGGCTTACATAGCCTCCCGGGTCCCTTTATTGCCTTGTTTTTATGGGTTGAGGGGCTGTCCGCTTTCTGAGACCCTCTTGGGGTGGGGGTGGAGAGCTGCTTCCCAGTCAAAGTGGGCTTTCAGGGTGATTTGCTGATATCACAGCGCTGCCCCAACTGAGGTCACAGTGTGGGTGGGGAGCTTGCTCAATGCCCACCCCCAGTATATGTTTACCTCGGGAACCTCCACCACTTTGCCCTGTCTGCCCTTGTCTCCTCTGCTCACCTGCTTGCCAGCGAGCGCCCCTCTGAAAAAGTAGCCTGGTACCTAAGAGAGAGTTGTGAGCAAGGGGCAGGAATGGCCCGGAACCTCCTGGACAGGTACCACCAGAAGCTCTTGACCCCTCCTGTCTGTGGAGACTTTGGCCACTTGTTTAAGCCCCAGCCATCTCTGCGTGGCCGCCCCCAAACTTAATCCAGGCCCACCTCCTGCCAGGAGGCAACCCTGCAGCCCTGCAGCCCTGACACATGTGGCCTGCCTGGGGCACTCTCCAGCAGTCTGCGGGTGGGGACACTGCTGTGCTTTTGGCCAGGCAGCCCCAACAAAAGCAGGTACATTTTCCTCATCCTTCTTCAGACCAGGTAGGGCTCCTGAGGTCGGTAGATGGTCTCTGAAGATGAGTCATGCACCGCGCAGTGGTGATTCTACAAGTTGTGGCCAGCTGCAAAACTGCCCTTGTCTGAGGGCCAGCCCCGATTACAGTCAGCCGCCCCTCCCCCCAGAAGAATTCACTTCAGAGGACAGCACTGAAGCTGCAGCTGAGGCAGAGGGGCATGTCTGATCAGAGCACACAGGAGTGAATGAAGGGGGAGGTAGAGAGAGTGGAGCACATCCTGGCCCACCAAGCCCTGAGGATGATATCCCCGCTCGGAGCAGCCAATCCACAGAGACACGACATCCCTCACCGACCCATAGCCCTACAGGAGACAACACTGGAGACACAGTGTGGGAATTGCGCCTGACCTGACCCCACCACACTGAGGCAAAACACTCAGGGCTTGCAACACAACAGCAAGGGGAGCAGAGCAAGGAAGTCCCAAGGGAATACCAAAAATAAACTTTGGGGCCAGGGCGTGGCACCCCATCAGACGGGACCAGAAAACACTCCTAAAGGTCAACAAACAGACCTTGAACTATTTACAGGCTTTTTTTTGGCCTTTGTTTTTTTGTTGTTGTTGTCATTGTTTTGTTTTCTTTTGTCACTTTGTTTTGCTCTGTCTTGCTTTTTTGTGAATATTGTTATCTCTTCAGGTCTATCTAGATAACATAGGCTGGGTAAACAATCTGGAGGAGAAAACAATGGGACTGATGGTTCTGGGGGGACATGGGAGAGGAGGAGGTGGGGGAAAGGAAGTGGTGTCAACCAACCCAGGGACAAGGGAACAAGTGATCCGAAATCAGTGGCAAGGAGGGTGTAAAAGGCCTGGTGGGGATTGATCAAGGGCAATGTAACCAAGAGGAATTACTGAAACCCAAATGAAGGCTGAGCATGATAGTGGAGGAAAGAACTAGTAGGCAAAGGGTATTTATAGAAGTCTAAATACAGACATGTACATATATTTATATATGATGATGGGAAAGTAGATCTATGTGCATATATTTATAGGTTTAGTATTAAGGTAGCAGATGGACATTGGGCCTCCACTAAAGTACTCCCTCAATGCAAGAATACTTTGTTCTATTAAACTGGCATTCCATGATGCTCACCTTCCCAACACAATCGCTGAAAACAAATGTGTGCATAAGCAAAAGTGATGAAGAAAGCTGATGGTGCCCAGCTATCAAAAGATATAGCGTCTGGGGTCTTAAAGGCTTGAAGGTAAACAAGTGGCTATCTAGCTCAGAAGCATCAAAGCCCACATGGAAGAAGCACACCAGCCTGTGTGATCACGAGGTGTCAATAGGATCAGGTATCAGGCATCATCAGAAAAAAATCATATCGTTGTGAATGAGAGGGAGTGCAGACTGGGGACCTAAAGCCCTTCTGTAGGCAACTGGACATTCCCTTACAGAAGGGTCGTGGGGAGGAGACGAGCCAGTCAGGGTGCAGTGTAGCAACGATGAAACTTTCCTTTAGTTCTTAAATGCTTTTCCTGCTGCCCCCCCACCCCTTCCACTACCATGATCCTAATCCTACCTTACAAATCTGGCTAGACCAGAGGATATACACTGGTACAGATAGGAAGTGGAAACACAGGGAATCCAGGACAGATGAATCCCTCAGGACCAGTGGTCAGAGTGGCAATACCAGGAGGGCGGAGGGAAGGTGGGGTAGAAAGGAGGAGCCGATTACAAGGATCTACATATAACCTCCTCCCTGGGTGATGGACAAGAGATGTGGGTGAAGGGAGACATCAGACAGTGTAAGATACAAAAAAATAATTTTATAAATTATCAAGGGTTCATGAGGGAGGGGAAAAATGAGCTAATACCAAGGGCTCAAGTAGAAAGCAAATGTTTTGAGGATGAGGGCTACACAATGGATAGATGTATGGATTGTGATAAGAGTTGTATGAGCCCCCAATAAAATGATTTAAAAAACAAAAAAAACGTGCCCTTGTTTGGACTTTCCCCTACCCCCCACCCGTTTCCCTTACCTCTGCTCCTTGACAGCCCATCCCCATTGAAGCCGATGGATGCATGTGCCCCAAGCATTTCCCCCGGTTCTGCTCGGTTCTGCTCGCTGAGGAACCCAGGCTAGTCAATCAATCCCTAACTGTCTGCCTTTTAAAGGTTGTGGGCACTTTACAAAGGGACCCTGGAGGAAGAGCCGTTAGAATGCAGAAAAGCCTTCTAAGGGTGGAATCAGGGAATATGGGGCTAAGGGGCTCTCTCCACCTGCATTTGCTCTGTGTGTGGGTGTGTGTTGGGACAGGAGGGGGTGCCATTATTGTTATCATGCCAACCAGCCTCCTCTTCCTTCTGCCCTTGTCTCAACCCCGCTTCTGTCTTCCTGGCTAAGCCTTGCCAGGCTCCCTCCCGCCCCCCGAATTGTACATTCTGCTTCCCAAGGTGTTCTCATCCCAGAAAACACCTGCTCCCTCTAAGGACGTTTGCCTGAATTTTAGATGCGCCTCCAGCAGAGAAGCAGCACTCAAGAGAAGGAAAGGGGAAAAGCCAGGTCAACAAGCGGACCTGAGCGTGTCTCTGAACAATGGCAGCACAGCCCGACTCTGCTGGCCCGCCCAGGCACCTGGCTTGGCCCCAGGTATTCCTGACGCCTCAGCACAGAAGGCTGGCTCCCCCAGGAAGCCCCAGAATAAGAGGCTGCTTGCCAGATCTCCCGGTGGCGTGATCTCTAAGTGTTCGATCCTGTTCCCTGTTGACTTTCTAACAGGAGCGATCTCGGGGGTTCACCTCTGTCTGGATCTGAACAGTCCCAGGCAGCAGGCCTGTCAGAAAGAGGTGGTGGAAGCAGGAATGGAGGGGGAGGACTCCTTGAGCCCAGACCAGTGTCTTCTGAGGCAGTTTCCTGCCTTCACTTTGTGCGCACTAATGACAAGGCACAGCAGAGGACCTGGAATCTGCTGGTGTCAGGTGAGGAGGCCGTCACCCAAACTCCTCTCTCCCACTCTCTTCTTCGCCTCGCCATGCCACGCCATACCGAGCAGGAAGCCTGTAACAGGCACTCAGCTCCTGGGGCGCCAGTGCTGCATAAGGATAAGACAGGATGGCTGGGCCCCAAGGCGTCCTGTCACAGTGAAGGAGGCTGTGCTGAGGCTGGGAAGCCCCCCAAACACTTCCACTCAGTTGCTTTCTCCTTTGTCTTCCTCCCCAGGAAGGAACATCCTCCTCACTCTTGACTTCACCCTCTCCTTTGAGTCTAGTCTCTGTGCCTTCCCTTCCCAGGGGATGAGCCCTGTTGTCTTACACATTTGCACATCACACATCGGGGCCCTCAAACAAAGTGTGTGGAGTCATGACAGACAGACCATGCCCCCAATCAGAGTGTCGAGAGGAGGCCAGGCTCTCTCCTGAGACTCACTGAGGCATGTTGGGGACCCAGGTGGCCTTCTGGACACGGCCTTGCTGTGCTGAACCCCTGCTTGATGTACATCCTGCAGTGTAGCCACTTCGGTGTGAATGTCAGATCAAGAACACATCAATAGAAGTATATCCCCTGTGGTGCTTACGAGTGTACTAAAAAGTATTGGAGGCAAGGGAACCGATTACAAGGATCTACATGTGACCTCCTCCCTGGGGGACGGACAACAAAAATGGGGGTGAAGGGAGACGTCGGAGGGACGGGCAACAGAAAGGGGGGTGAAGGGAGACATCGGACAGGTCAAGATATGACAAAATAATAATTTATAAATTATCAAGGGCTCACGAGGGAGGGGGGATTGGAGAGGGAGGGGAAAAAAGAGGACTTGATGCAAAGGGCTTAAGTGGAGAGCAAATGCTTTGAAAATGATAAGGGCAAAGAATGTACAGATATGCTTTACACAATTGATGTATGTATGGATTGTGATAAGAGTTGTATGAGTCCCCAATAAAATATTTTTTAAAAATAAAAGGGCAAGCAGGCACTGGAGGAAAAAAAAGTATTGGAGGCTTAATACTATTCCATTTTAACAGGACATCTACATTCTTATTTGCATAATCTGGCTATCTTAGTTTATAGCCTTTTAGAACCTTTTGCTACCATCATGCTCTGGCCCCTAGTTCTGTTCCTAAAATCAAAAGTTTAGAGATTAGTGGTTTCTTCCTCTGGCTGCACACCCTACCGCACCTCCTCCCAAGCAAACAAAATGATTTGCAACTAGACAGAAAGGATAACTTTTAAGCAAAACATATCTGTCGTCTTGCTAGTGTTGCCAAGCATAGCCACTCTCCGTGTCCGGAGAGGACGTTGCAGAGCGCGATCCCTCATCCTTGAGAGAGCCTCAGAGCACGGTCAGGAAGTGGACAGTCACTACCTCGGGTTCAGAGGTGAAGAAGAGAGGGACACACGGACACGATCAAACCAGCCTGTGTTTATCCGAACTTCATATTGAACTGAGCATCCTATATTTTATCCAGCCACCTAGAGGGCACAAGGGTGGTCCAGAGAGGTCGAGTGATTTGCTGACAGTCCCAGGAATAGGTACAAAGGAGCCCAAGCTAGCCTGGGACCTCAGGCCCTTGTTGTGGTCCTCCCACCTGTAGACTGCGTCTGTCCTTCCCAGGCCACTGGGCTCCAGGTTAATTAGGGAACAAAGAACTCTTTGGAGAACGCTGAAAGTAAGAGGCCGAGCAAGGGAGCAAGCGTGGTGCAGAGAGAGTGAACCAGAATGGCATGTTTTAATTGATCTTTGATGTGCCAACGGCTGCCAGCTCCCAGGCAAGCAGCTGCTGTTTCTGAGTCAGCACCCGTGGTTGAGGCCCAGCCTGCCCAGAGTCCCAGAGGCCTGGCCTCTCTGTCTTCTTCGCCCCTAAGCGGGCCTCCCTCTGCAGGAAGTGGGTCTGTATGAGGCCAATTTCGCCTGCTTTCTTAATTGGCAGAGCAGCCAGGAGCTTGGAGGCCTGGCGATACTGCCCAGGGTCACCCACAGCCCCGCTTCCAGCCAGCTGAGCCCGGAAGCCCCAAGAGAGAGCCGGCTCTGCTGATGGAGTGAGATTCAGCTCTGACGGACGACCTTGCAGAGAGCTTCGAAGCACGAGAGATTGTGAGAGTTTGCTAACTCCAACACTCCTTAGCAAGTTGCTTGCGCAATAACACCGCTCCAGGACCATCTGTAACCCTGGAGAAAGAAGCTTTTCATCAGGAAGAGAGAAACTCTCTCTAATCTCCTTGAAGTCCCCAGTGCTTGAGCCCCAAACCTCTTCTCCAGGATTCCTCTTGCTTGTATCCCACAGCCACCAAGCTCTTGAATCTGTCCCTTTCCTGCCATCAGGCGGCCTCCATGCTATCCAGACCCCCAGCATGTGCTCTAAAAGCCCAGGGAGGCCTCTCCATTGCCACCCTCCTCCCCTCCACCCCACACACAACAATCCAGTTTCCCAGCACCAGCCCAAGACCCTGCACGCCTTGGCTCCTGCCTGTCTCCCCTACAGTGGGCGTCTCTCCCTTCAGAACCAAAATAGACTGTCGCCTTGTTTATGGGCCACAGCACACAGAGCCCACCTGACCCCGTCATCCCTCCTCACCTGATCTCAGGTCACTTGTCATGGCTCCTTGATCAGAACATACGCTCTGTGAGGGCAGGGACCTCAGCCCACGTACTGTCTGTAATATGCCCAGCATGGCCCCTGTCGTAGATGCTCAAAAGCCCTTTGGGGAAATGAATGAGTCAGGAGGACAAAGCCAGTGGACTTCCAGTGCCACCAAGTGCAAGGCCGTTGGGGCTGAGCCAGCAGGTGAAAGGAAACGTGTATCTCTCTAATGCCTAAACCATCTCTCTGGAGAGAGAGGCATTCAGGTCACCCAGCTATTGGGGTGATGCAGTTGATAGACCTCTTAAGAGGTGAGCTTTGTTCTGCCCCCTGCCCACGGCCATCAGTAAGCTGGCCCATGAGGCAGCCTGCAGTGCATACACGACATGCGCAGACCTTGTCGGTGGCTCCTCGTGGCTTCCCCAAGAGTGGGCACGGCTTATGCCTGAAGGGCTGGAAGCTCCGGCAGAGGAGAGGGCTCAATTTGCCTGGGAAGTGGCAGAGCCAGGATGGGGGCCCACGCCGGTGGGCTCTCTGGCCGGTGCTCCTGCAGGCAGGGACTGCGGGGCTGAGCAGGTTCTGGACAAGGTCCATTGTGGCCCGGGTTTGTGGAGCTACCGGGTGAGCACTCGACAACGCAGATGAGGGCAAGTTGAGAGCAGCCATTTCTCTTTAGGATAAGCTTATCAGTCAAGATTTACTTCCATAATCAGTCACGAGACCGACTGTATGAATTCCATTAAAATGGTGGTTTTACGACTCTAGAGCAGTGGTTCTCAACCTTCCTCATGCCGAGACCATTGAATACAGCTCCCCATGCTGCGGTGACCCCCAACCATAAAATTATTTCCGTTGCTACTTCATCACTGTCATTTTGCTACTGTTATGAATCAGGCGACCCCTGTGAAAGGGTCTTTTGACCCCCAAAGGGATCACTACTCACAGGTTGAGAACCGCTGCTCTAGAGTAACATCTTTTGAGGCCAAAGCTTTATAGAATCTTGAAGCTGCAGGGTGACATCTCAGGGGTGGGATTAAGCCCCAAACAACTCTAGGGCGACGCAGAAACCCTGTGAGTATCCCAGAGGAGCCCAGAGGTAAGACTGGCTCCGTGATGCTTGGGGAAGCTCCACAGAGGGAGGGGTGAGGCTCTGACCGCAGGCTAGAAGAAACAAATTCAAGTGTCATGGGTAGAAATATATTCTGAGAAAAAAATCGCCTACAAAGGAGGTTACCCTTGCAAGGTTGTTTTTGTTTTGCAGTAGTATAGGACATGTTTGGGACACGTGGGAAGCAATGCGTAAGGTGGCCTGTAGTGAGCTGGAACCAGGAAAGCCTTCTTTGATGAGAATCACACCCCCAGCACCGAGTCCCCAGGGATCTCGGGGCCATTTGCCTCAATCTCGAACTTAGGAGGTTTGCCAAAGACACCCAGAGGCCTCAAGTCCTACAGAGACACTGCTCTGATCGGCCTTCTCATTGATCTGCCGGCTAAGATCGCACTTAATGCGTTGCGGAATGGCCTTTGCACTTCAAACATGTTCAAAGCCACTGGTCTCAACAACAGCAAAAACAAAAGAGTTCATTTGTTGCATTTCTTTCTGCAGCAGTCTAGAGAGTTCCTCTGGTTTGTTATTTAAACAGAGCATGACTCATTTAAGATTTACCAGGTCATTCTGAATTGTTGACGGCAGTATTAAGTCAGTTGACCTGTTTCCAGTGGAAAATCCATTTATATTTATAACCTTAGAAATAGCCTGGTGTGGCCGAGAGAGGCCTGTGGAGCAAGTCAGTGGATCCAACTCCAAATTGCAAACACCAGCGCCACTCCTGAAGAAGCAGAAATAAAGCAGCGGAGGCTGGCGGGATGAAATCGCTAGCCGACCACACCACCTTGGGCGACTCCTGAGCTCTAACTCAGTCTGAGAAACCCACAGGGCCAGTTACACCCTGCCCTTCAGGGTCCCTCTGAGTCAGAAGCAACTTGATGGCAATGAGGTTGGGTTAACCCCGAGGGCAACGCCTGCCTGGCCTGCCTCACGGCATTTTGCCAGTCAAAGGAGAAGTGTCCTATGTGAACATTTGCAGTGTCTCTACCAGCTGTGAAGTGATCCACACTGTGATGTGTCGAGTCGGAGGTGGAACTCTAGATGGAGTGGTTCAACTGCGAGTCCTCAGGAAAGGGCTGATGATCTCAGCCAGGCATTTCTCAACTTGGACGTATAAAAGAAGAAGGGATGCATATGTTGCCCCTTTTATAGGTTTCACCTCATCCCGTGCCTGTTTTTTTAGCTACTCGCTCACTGCCATCGAGTTGATTCTGACTCATAGGAACCCGATAGGACCAAGTACAATCAACCTTATGGGTTTCCAAAACTGTTGGTGGGGGGTAGAAAGCCTCGTTTTACCCCTGTGAAACTGCTGTGGTTTCGAACCGCTAACCTTACAGTTAGTAACCCAACTGGTAACCTACGTTAACCCCCAGTGCTCCTCTTTCTCAGTCACACGTTAACTGAGTTCAAACCGAGTCATTGAAACCCGGTAGAATCTAGTCAATGGAACCTTGGCCAAGACAACCCCCTAGAAAGACAGAAAACAGATGGTGCTGTTTAGCTTCTAAAGATATTTATCAGGTACTTGAATTATTTGTAAACTCAAGATGGGGCTTTTTAAAGGCATTGTTTAATCTTATAATTAAAGCCACATTGTTAGGCCAACATGCATGGGCACAAGTTCTGTTGCAGTTTAAGGAAGGACTGACTCTTCTAATAAACAAACTTGTTTGCTGACAAGTCAACAACTTGCTGAATTTAACCAGCTGCATTGGCCCCTTTTTATCAGGAACCGCTATCTCTCCCAGATCCTTTGACCCTGGAGATAGCTTTGGGGAGCCACTTCCCAGATCGTTCAAATAGGTTACTCTTCCATGGACAGAGGGAGACTTCCGGGGACTGCAGCTGGGTCGGGGCTGTCCAACTGGAATGCCGGCGCAAACACAGCACTCTTTGCTCAAACGTGTTGAGTGACTCCCCGTTTTATGGATCCACATTCCTTAGCTTGCTGGAAGGCCTCTCCAGGTTGGCCTTACCCTGGAGGCAGCAGTGTCTGGTGACAAAAAGCCCTCCATTTGGAAGGAGAGAGAGTGTCATGCTGGCCTGACTCTGGACCTGCTGATCTGTGAGTTTGAGCAGGCTTCTGCCCTCGGGCAGTGTCCGTGCCAGTCCTGTAAGGCAGGGGGCTTGTCTGCCTGGGACACACAGGAGAGGAGGAGGGGAGGGAGAAAAAGAAATGTCTGCCTTGAGCTACATTCTGCTCTTTAAAAGAATGATCTGCATGGGGTCAAACTGACAACTTCAACCAGGAAGGTTAGCCGGGGGCCCAGGGGCCAGGAACCGTTCAGAGGGGTGAAAGCTGTGGTCGGTGTCACAGAAGTGTGTATGTACACATTGTTGAATTGGTGGAAGTTTGCTGAATCGGTATATGTTTGCTGTGTATTTTAAAAAGCATTTTATTGGGGGCTCATACAACTCTTATCACAATCCATCCATCCATTGTGTCAAGCACATTTCTATATTTGTTGCCATCATCATTCTCAAAACATTTTCTTGCTACTTGAGCCCTTGGTATCAGCTCCTTGCTGTGTGTATTTTCAACAACAATCACAAAAATACTTGGAAAACACTGACTTTCAACCCACAACTCCAAAGCAGCCTCCTTCCCACGATTCCCCCACCCCACCCCACCTCTTAGACTCTAAGACTTAGAGCAACCTTAACGGAAGGTTAGGGTTTGTTCCTTTCTGGCTGGCGGCAAATCTCAGCCAGATGTTAGCAGAGGAATTATTTTCTTTCACATTTGTATCTTTCTCTGTCACACATCCCACCCCCTACCCCCCCGCCCAGCTGTCCTCCCTCCTCATTTTCCCAAGTTGAAACCTGGCAAGAGAGAGAGAAATGACCCAGCTTATTGGATGCACCCAAGACATCTCCACACTCAACAGAAGGCCTTAGTTAGAAGCGAGAAGCCGTAGCATAGCAAGGCCACCTCTCCTGAGAACCAATGCTATTCTACAACCCTGTGCTTAACAATCAGTCTCGTGTGCCTTTTCTTTCTCCTCCACCCTCCCCCTCTCTTCACTGAAGGTGCAGTAAACTGCTTACTATAGTCATTTGTGTTAGTCGGGTTGACTAGGGAAACAAATTCAGAGACACTCATATGTGTGTAAGAGAGAGTTTTATATCAAAGAGTAATTATACATTAAGAAAGCACCCCAGCCCGGTTCAGATAAGTCAATAAGTCCCGTATTAGCCCATTTGTCCAATACCAATCAGTAAATTCCTCTTCAGACTCACAAAACACATGTAATGACACCGAATGCAGGAAGATCACAGGTCAGTGGGGGGAAAGTCTTGTGAATCCAGTGGCAGTGGAATCATCTCAGCTCTGGCAGAGGTCTTCATGTGGCTCCTCCAGCTCCAGGGATCTAGCATAGCTCCATGTATCTACCGGACCCGTAATGATGCGTTAGGGGCTGGCATCCCCTGACAAGCAGGAATATCTCGCAGGGAGTGAGCATGTGTCCCGCCTCCAGCGAGCTATTTATCTCCTGAGCGCCTCTAAATGAGGTCATCAAGCTGCGACCTGATTGACAGGCTAAACTCTACACCTTCACTTTTAAGTCTCAAAGTGACAACAGATGATGTAACTACCACACAAGTCTAGCCAGTCTTTGTAACTTCCACCATATAATGGGGTGAGACTATGTAAATGAGGTGCTATAACTCACCAAGGGGAGAGGATCACTAGCTAACAATGTAAATGAGGTACAGAGCACCCTTTAAAGGGCTAGAGCCATACGAACAAACTCTATGGAACTCTGATGGGGTTCTGTTTTGCCATCTTTCTAGCTTTTTATAAAAACCGAGACAACTTTAGAATGAGTCAAAAGAGATCAAATGAAAAGATACTACGTTTTAATCTAGTTACTTCTGCTATACTCTACTTTACAGCGCCCTTTGTCTGACGGCAAGGTTGTTCACATCCCTGGACTGTGGTCAGAGGGGTCTCACTGGAGCCTCACCCGTGTGGGGACCCTGCACATGGATTTGGGCTTCCACGGTCATCCATAGCCTTCAGCAAACCGGGTGTTCATAACTTAAACTCGGATACTGTTCCCTCCCTCAGATTTGGGTGTTATTATTTACAATCCTTGGATCACACAGGCTGGTGTACTTCTCTATGGACTTAGTTGACATGGGACCGAAACTCTTTTGTATGATACTTTAGTGGTGGATACATAGCATTAGGTATTTATCAAAACTCGTAGGATGGGCCACATCGAATGAACCCTAATGCACGCATGGATGTCAGGTGGTAAAATGTGTCCGTATTAGTTCGTCGGTGATCACAAATGCACCACACAAATGTAAAGCAGGGCTGAGCAGTATCTGTTGAGGGGGAAAGGGTTTCGGAGATGCTCCCATCACCAAACATACAGCGCGAGCTCTGCCCTTCTGAGAGGGCCCTGGCTTCTCGCCTGGGAGCTTCTCTCCAGGTGGGCAGCCACATGGAAGGCGTGATCACGACAGAGTTGGGTGGCCCCTGCCCCGCAGCCAAGCATTAGGAGGAGTCAAGGAACTCACCACGAGATCTTCTGTGGCCTTCTTACTGCTGCCTCTGACAGGTGACTGCAAAGCATCCAGTTTGGCCAAACAAGCCCCTCAGGATGATATTTCTTTAACTTCTGCCTTTGGGGTCTCCAGGTTGTGCGAACAGTTAACATTCCGTTGCTCACCTGAAAGTCGTCCATCGGAGTCCACCCAGAGGCTGCTGTGAAGACGCAAGGCCTGGAGAACGACTGTGGGAAGAACCACCGACCAGGGGACCCCTGGAGGCCGAGTCTCCTGACACACGCGGCGTCCCCGTGAGCTGGAGTCAGCTCCATGGCACCGGCTCCGGCACAGACACAGCCCCTTGCATGGCCATGTTTCAGGTCTGGCACGTTTCCCGTCTCGGATAGGGGACAGTCTTCCCACTTTCTCTTGCTTTCTGTCCTTGGTGGCATAGTGGGCTACGTACACCGTGAGCTGCTCACAAGGCCAGCGGTTCACCCCTTCCAGCTACCCCACGGGAGAAAGACGGGCTTTCAACCCGTAAAGAGGGACAGTCACGGAAACCCACAGGGGCAGTTCTACCCTGTCCTATAGGGGCGCCATGAGTCAGCATCCGCTCCATGACAGGGAGTTTCCTCCATTAGTGAAAAATGTTTGTACTTTCCTTCTCTGGCAGGTGTTCATGTACATACATACTAAACAAAAGGATCACTAAACTGATAGTACACTGTGCTGTGACTGGAAATGTGAGTCTCCCTTGCTCAGCCCAGCTTCCAGAAACCGCCGTGGCTAAGCAGCTTCTTGGGGTTTCTTCCCTAAGACGGTCAAACTATATGAAGTCCCATAAACTCCTCAGACATGAATGGAGCATTCGGAGTCCCGGTGTGGCGCAAATGACTAACATGCTCATCTGCTAAGTGGCAGCGTTGGTGATTTGGGACCCTGCAGCGGTGCCGCAGAAGCAACGCCGGTGATCTGCTTTCACAAAGCCAGCGCAGAGAGCCTGTGAGTTCTACTCTGACATATGTGGGGCGCCCGCAGTTGGAGCCCATGCAGCGACGACTGGCTTGGTGTTTACTTTTATCTTTTAGCTTTGGAAACAACTCTCGTCTTCAACTTTTGATTGGTAGGAGAGCATTGCGCTGGATGAACATGTGGGTGATGTTGATGTGTTGGGTGAGACCCAGGAGATCTTCAAGGGCTTTGGCGGCTGAGAAGATGCACAGAGGAAGCCTGGCCGGCACCGGGTGTGAGGACTGGTGGGTGTGGGCCATGCCAGACACACAGACGGGATGGGGCCCACCGGGTACCGGGGAGACCCGGACAACGCCAGATGCAGGCAAAACCGCCGGCAGGATCTCCGCTAGCCAATCTTCCCTTCTGCTATTTTCTTGAAAGAAACCTCTTCTGAGTTCTCTCTGCAGCTTTCACTCGGCTTCGGCCAGCTTTCGTTTAAAAACGGGACACATTACCTCGCTACTGAATCATCAAGCTTTCGTCAACGTCAACCTCACCATCATCAAAATACTATCCAGGTGTTTCGCTGAGCCGGTCTCTTCCCAAAGCAGTTTAAAAGAATAAACACACTTCTCATTCTTGAGTATTTAGCTGAGAAGCAAAATAAATAAATTGATGATGAGCCTGATGTGGGAGAAATGTAAATGCAAACCGAGAAGCTATGTCCCAGGTGTGCAGTGTTGGACACACAGCGTCACTAAGTAAGAAAAAGGTGACAGTCCCTCACATTGACTCATACCTGTATCTGTCGGATCACGTGCTCCAAAACCCAAGCCAAACGTGCTGCCCTCAAGTCGATGCCGACGCACAGTGACCCTATAAGCCAGGGCAGAACTGTCCCTGTGAGTTTCTGAGACTGCAATTCTTGCTGGGACCCGAGAGCCCAGTCTGTGTCCCACAGAGCAACAGGGGGTTTTGAACTGCTGTTGCTGCAATGAGCAGCCCATGTAGCCTCGGCTTCCAGGCTCCCGCCACATACTGGGAGCCATGGATTAGGGTCCAGAGAGAGCGAGCAAGGAGACTTGAAAAGGCAGCTCAAATTCTGTGGGGTGAAAGTGGTCTAGACTGGGAGACGGAAATGATTCTCATGTTTATTTTAAATCTTCATAATCTAACATAGGGTCTCACGCTCGGGCTGCTGCTTGATTTAATAATTATTCTTTAATTGCTGTTGGGATCTCTGTGACGGGCATCCCTGTGTCACGTCCTAGCGGCCCTCCAGATTTGGCTGCCCTAGGTTGAGGTTGGGGGACATGTTTGTAGTGAGACCTGATGCCCAGCCTGAACGACTCATTTCAGGGACGTACTGATCACTGTCCTGGAAGCTGTCCTCCCACCCCCACCAATTCCATTACAAGAGATGGCCAGCCCAATGAAACATATGCCACGAAAAAGACAAAACCAAGCATTCTCATCAAGTAATTAAATACACGATACGTATGGGACAGACTGGGCTTTTAATTTCTCCCTGACATCCCCCCCCAGCACCAATGGCGCCGTGTTTAAGCACTTGGTTGCTAACTGAAAGGTCAGTGGTTCAAATCCCTCAGCCACTCTGTGGAAGAAAAGACGTGGTCCGTCGGCTCCCACACAGCCCAGGAAGCTCCATGGGGGCAGTTCTCACATGAGGGTCATTTCTTAGGATCTCAGCAACACAACAAGCTGCCACGGAGTCAATTCTGACTCGTTGTGATATGGTAGGGCTGGCTGGAACTACCCGTGGGGATTTCTAAGAGTAGAAAGCCCCGTCTCTCTCCCCGTCATGATCTAGGGTGACGGCAACAGCTATACCACAAGTGGTGGTTTTAACTAACACAACTGCATTCCCTTAGTGCCAACGAGGCCAGAAGTCTGAGCTCAGGGCTCCAGCTCTCGGGAAGGCCTGGAGATCGGTCAGCTCTGTGTCCTTGTCTCCTTCCACACCGTGCCCGGCAGTCCTTGGAGACCCTCTGTGTCTTGGCATCAATCTTCCCTGAGGTCTAGGAGCTTCCCAGTGCAGGGACCCCAGATCCAAAGGACATGCTCTGCTCCTAGCTCTTCTTTCTTGGAAACAGTGGTATCCCTGGTGCCTGGTGCTGATTTTCCCTTTTCTCAGTCCCTCTTGACATAGAACTTAACTGTGTGGCATCTGACATTGTATCCTCCTTCACCTCTTGGTGACCCTGAGTGGGGTGGATTCCTGTGATGCTTGGGTCATTCTCAAAGGACTCGTGTCTTTTACCCTTTTGCATGTTGTGTCGGTCTAGGTTGACTAGAGAAACAAATTCATGGACACTCATATGTGTATAAGAAAGAACTTTATATGAAAGAGCAATTGTATATTGAGAAACATCCCAGCCCTGTCCAGATCAATTCCATAAGTCCAATATTAGCCCGTATGTCCAATGCCAATCTATAAATTCTTCAGACTCACGCAACACATGTAGTAATGATGAATGCAGGAAGATCACAGGCCAGTGGATGGAAAGTCTTGTGGACCCAGTGGCGGTGGTGGAAGCATCTCAGCACTAGCGTGGGTCTCCACATGGCTCCTCCAGCTCCAGGGCTCAGGCTGCCATCAGCATAGCTCCATGTGACTTTTTCAACAGGAAGACAACGGAGTGTGGGTCTGGCCTCCAGTGATCTATCTATCTCTGTAGCGCCTCCAAATGAGGTCATAAGCCGTGACCTGACTGTCAGGCTACACTCCGCTCCTTCTCAAGTTGACAGGAGATTATGTAACTACCACACATGTAATTCTTTTCGATTTCATCATCCTTATTGATTTTCTTCCCTCTCCTCTGAAAGCATTAATTCATAGAAGCAAAGTGTTTATTTTTTAAACAGCCAGCACCTAGAGGACCCAGGTTGGCTCCCTGTTGCCAAGGATCACCTCTCATTTGGCGAATTTAACCCCCCAGGTCCCAACACCCGGGCCTTTTCATAAAGCCGCCAGCATCGGTCAAGCGATCAAAATGGCACCTCCAGGTCCATGTAGCCTTTGAATAACTTGTTCTTTGGACATTTGCCTATGGAAATTCCCAGAGCTCTTTGGGCAAATGGTAATTTGTTCTGTCTTGATTCAAACTGTGCATAAAGCAGCCCCACATTTGGGCAACTGTGAACTTTCTGTGAGGAATTAGTTCCAAGGAGGCCTCTTACTCTGGTCTTGCTCTCTCGGGCTCCCTTGTCTGCAACCCCTCCTGGGCCCGGAGGCAGACCTGGAGAACGCTTCCAGCTCCTCTTCGCTGGGGTCGGTAGCAAGTTAGCAATGGCCCTTTCATGAGCTTCTCACCAAGTTCCTCCTTCTGCATTGCCTTCCACCAAACATAGATAACGAAATTAGACATGATCCTTGTGCGGACTACCTCATGTTCCTCCTCATCCTGGGCCCTCCGTCTGCTCACAAGGACGTCTTCAGTGGAAATTCAAGTTTGAAGAAGGAAAAAGCGGTATCATTTTAAAGGGTTCTTGGGCTTCTTGATCCAAGAGGCACATTTGTAGATCCCTCATGTCCACCCCTCCCTCCTCAGGAGAAAGACGCGGCCTTCTACTCCCGTATACAGTGCCAATGTCAGAAGTCCAGAGGGGCAGTTCTTCCCTGTCCACAGGGTCGCTGTGAGTCAGCATTGGCTCGATGGCAGTGAGTTGAGTTGGATCGCATCCCACTTTTCCTTATGTTGGCTTTAAAAGCGTTCCTTTTCCTGGCCAACTGTTTGACCCTTTCTCACCTGTGATCGTCTGGTGAGCTGGAGGTGGGCTACGCTCTTTCTCTGTCAGGTGCCAGAGGGAAGACTCTGTAAGCTTCTCAACATGCAGGGGATGCACACAGCGGAGGCCAGCCTGGCAGAGGGAAGGTCACTTTGCCTTGTCAAACCAGCACAAGGACTGGCTCCCGCCCAGCCCCAGCCCACGCAGAACAAAACCCAAGGAGGATGAAGGCCTGACAGCCCATCTTAAAGGCTCAGGCAGAACCTGGGAGTGGGAGCAGGGGGGTAAGGCAACCCAGGGGGAGGGCGGGGGAGAGGAGAGAGGACCTAGCTGTCAGATGGTCATCAGGCCTAGTTCAAAGGACTTGGGTTGAGGCAGGCCCAGGGATCGCCCACTAGATTAAAGGGCCACTTGCACATCCCCTTGCCAGCCTCTGGCTGCTTTGAAGGACAGCGCTCAGGCCTGTGGAGCTGTCTTCCGGCTCGCTGGTGCAGGGTCAGGCTGAGAGGAATGTTGTACATGAAATGGAGCCCTCCCCTGCCACCCCTCCACCGCTCTGTGGGGGTCTGACTTTGCTCTATATGCCATTTCCCCTGTCTCACATGGAAGAGAAGACAGCACCTTGTCATCAGTGTTCTAAGCTTGCACCTAACTCGCTCCGGTATTCCTGTGTCTGGGCGACGAGGGGAGCCGTTTGCAGGCGCCTTACTCCGAGAGCCAGGTGGGGCCTTTTAAACGGCCACCCTCCTCTCTGCCCACAGCATAGCGCCCCTGTCCCCATGCCTCAGCCATCCGAAGGCACCTCGAGGCCTCCCTTGGAGACAGAGCTTGCTTGCCCACACAGAGAAAAAGGAAGAAGTCCGGCCAGAAGGAAGGAGGAGAATTGGGATAGCGCTGGGCTGGTCAGGCTCGAGGCCAGGTCTTCCTGGACAGGAGTTCACTGCTTCCGGAGCCTGTGGGCAGGCGGCCAGCAGGGCTTCCTGGCGAGACAGGCTCCTCCTGGACACAGTGAAGACGGGCAATGACCGTGACAGCAGAGAGAGGGAGGGGCTGCTGCGTGGGGATCAAGAGTAAGAGCGGTTTGGGGGGCTGCTCTCGTCTGAGGGGGGAGAGAGAATATATCTGAGTCTATGGATTCCAAGAAGTGAGGGGTGGGTGGGAGAAAGGGTTTTAAACGGTTCCTTTTGCCAACTTGGAGAATGGAAACTCCAGCAAGCCTGGAAATGGTGGTGGGCGTGGGACGGGTGACACCGTATGACATGAACACCCCCCCCACCCCCCAGGGAACAGTTCACCACCACAGGTGGCGGTGGCGGGCAACCCGGGGAGCTGGGCTCTGGTCCTATCACCTTGCACCTGCTTTACAGACAGGAAACTGAAGCTGGACCAGAACTTGCCAGGAACAGAGCTCCTCCAAGAGAGGTGAGGCAAATGGTCACGCACAAGACGATTCGTGCTACAAGGTGGGTTTAGTTATTTAACAGGCAAGGAGTCTTGGAGACACCGTGATCAGCATTGGGCTGCTAATTGCAAGCTTGGCTGTTCAAACCTGCCAGCTGCTCCTTGGGAGAAAGATGAGGCTGTCTGTCCCTGGAAAGATTCCCAGCTTGGGAAACCCTAGATAGTTGCTGGGAGTCAGCATGATCTCACTGGCAGCGGGTTTGGTTTTTGATTTTATTGTAAGGGAGTCTCTAGAGAGTGTAAGCAGTTAACACCCGTGCTAACTTTAGAATTGGTAGTTCAGTCCACCCAGGAGCAGCTTGGAAGAAAAATCTGAAAGGCACAGGGCTCCATCAGGCCCTCAGACCCCAGCCCATGGCACCCCAGCCACACCTGGGGCCCCTGTCACTCCTGGGCGCTGGACTGCTGCTGCTGGAGACAAGGCCTGCGGAGGGGGAGGCAATCAGAGAGGCAAGATCTTACAGCAGCATTACCTCCCACTGCCAATGGGAGGAGCCAGGAACGAGCAGGGTGGCTTCAAGGCCAGCTCCAGACACATTTTTTACACCGAGCAGGGGTTTCCATGGCACAGTTGATGTGAGGGCCTTAGGCAAAATGAAGGCTACCCAGCTTCCGGCTGGCCTACCTACCTGCCTGCTACACTCGCCAGAGGAATCTCTCTGGAGGGAAGGGGTGGGGAGGGAAGACATCTGGCAAATGCCTGGGCAGAGAAGCTCTGAATTCAGGTGGTTTCTCCAAAGTTCCCCGGACAAACATGGATGGAGAGATGAAAGCAGAAACGCATACATTGGACGTGTCTTTCTGACCAGCAGGCCCTCAGGAATCTCTCAGCAAAGAGCACACCAACCAGTGTGCCTCTTTTCACATGGTGGTTATCAATATTCAGCACATCCTCCAATGAAGCATAGTTTTGGGGGGTCCCAGGCTCAATAGCTGGGTGGTCCTGCCCAAGACATTTAACCTCTCCAGGCCTCAGTTTCTCTGTAATGTGGGAATAATAAAAGTTCTTTTCCCACAGGACACTTTGAGGGTTAAATGGGATATGGTTGGCATGGTAGAGGGCACACAAGTCAAGCACTCAGTGGTGGCAATTGCACCATGACTACTCATCCCCAGGATGGGGTGCAGCCTCACTGCCTCGCTGAGGAAACCTGCTTGGATTTGCAAATCCAGGCTGACTGAACAAAGCAAAGCAAAAAGTTAGACATTCTTGTTTTAATGTAGTTCATCTCTGCCCCCAAGTTCATGATAAAGGGGCACACGGGCAAATTCACTTAGTGAGACATTCAAGCCAAAGTGAGGACATCAACATGGACATCAAAAGAATCCAGTTAAATTCATAATTCCTCCCTCACAAGTCACTCTAGCTTCAATAATCCCATCTCAGTAAATGACCCCTCCTACATGTTGGGATTTATTGGGGTCAAGAAATCATACTTCTCTATTAAGGTAGTAAATGGACATTGGGCCTTCACTCAAGCACTCCCTCAATGCAAGAATACTTTGTTCTATTACACTGGCATTCCATGATGATCACCTTTCTAATATGATCATTGAAGACGAAGCGGGTACATAAGCAAATGTGGTGAAGAAAGCTGATGGTGCCCAGCTATCAAAAGATATAGCATCTGGGGTCTTAAAGGCTTAAAGGTAAACAAGCGGCCATCTAGTTCAGAAGCAACAAAGCCCACATGGAAGAAGCACACCAGCCTGTGTGATCACAAGGTGCCGAAGGGATCAGGTATCAAGCATCAAAGACAAAAAATCATATCATTGTAAATGAAGGTGAGTGTGGAATGGAGATCCAAAGCCCATCTGTAGGCAACTGGGCATCCCCTTATGGAAGGGTCACAAGGAAGAGATGAGCCAGTCAGGGTGCAGTGTAGCAACAATAAAACATACAACTTTCTTCTAGTTCTTAAATGTTTTCCCTGCCTCCCCCCATCCCCACACTATCGTGATCCTAATCCTACCTTACAAATCTGGCTAGACCAGAGGATGTACACTGGTACAGATAGGAAATAGAAACACAGGGAATCCAGGGTGGATGATCCCTTCAGGACCAGTGGTGAGAGTGGCAATACTGGGAGGGAGGAGGGAGGGTGGGGTGGAAAGGGGAACCCATTACAGGGAACTACATATAACCTCCTCACTGGGGAATGAACAACAGAAAAGTGGGTGAAGGGAGACATTGGACAGGGTAAGACATGACAAAATAATAATTTATAAATTATCAAGGATTCATGTGGGAGGGGGAAGTAGGAAGGGAGGGGGGAAATGAGGAGCTGATACCAAGGGCTTAAGTGGAGAGCAAATGTTTTGAGAATGATGGGAGCAACAGATGTACAAATGTGCTTTATACAATTGATGTTTGTATGAATTGTGATAAGAGTTGTAAGAGCCCCCAATAAAATGATAAAAAAAATTAAGTAGATAAATTTAACAAAACAAACAAACAAATAACACTTCTATTCCCAACTCAAAACCATGATTTGAGGTGGACAAAGCTGGTTACAGAGGCCCTGGATGGTGTAAATGGCTGATATGCTCAACAGATAACCAAAAGTTTGAGGGTATGAATCTATCCAGAGACACCTCAAAAAAGGGTAACTGGTGGCTGGAGGTGGTTATCCTATCCTGAACTGAACACGCATCCCCAGTCTCTAGACCTCTGTTACAGGCTCCAAGAATGCCCTGCAGAGTAAGCAGGACCACATGTGTCTGTGACAGGCAGGGGGTCCTGGAGAACGCAGGAGACCCTGACACAGCCGTCATCTAAGGAGCCAGTGAGGAACGCAGAGCCCTGCAGGGTTACTCTAACAAGAGTCCTCTCCTCTGGAAATGTAAAGGGGGCAGGAACCAGTGTTCCTCCAACACCATCTACCTGGTTGTCTGCCAGGTGCTAGCAAGCTGACCCCTGTTCATGGAGACCCTGTGTGTACGGAGTAGAATATGCTGGTTAGAGTTTTCAGTGGCTGCAAACCCCCCAGTCAGGTTAGCCTGCCTCACCCCGCATCCCCTATTCATCACCAAGTCCCGCCAATTTTACTTCCTGAACACATCTGGAATCTGCTCACTTGGCCCCATTCTTTGTCCACCACTCAATAACTCGCGCAAGACACTGTTAATGCTCATAATGCCCCCTCCTTCGCTTGGGCTGCCTTTAATCTGCTCTCCCTACTGCAGGCCCCTGCGCGCCTTACATTTTCCAATGGTCCCATGCTGCTCTTATGGAAAAATCGCCACCGCCTGCCTGCTTGGTGCCTCAGCTCACAGGGCCCATAGCCCTGGAGGCTCCAGCCCCCCGCTGTCTTGCTCCTCCTGGAGGACGCAAGCTTCATTCTGCCGCAGAATCCTCTCCCACGTTGTTCTCTCTGCCCAGAATATTCCCTCCCCTTCCTTGAGCGAACGTGACGCGTCTCAGCTCCGAGGCCGCCTCTCGGGGACACCTTCTCTGACGCCCACAAAGCAGGTCAGCGAAGACCAAACTCACTGCCAGCCAGTTGATTCTCACCTGAACAACCCTCCACAGAGTCTCAGAGCCTATGAATCGGTGTAGGAACACATCGCCTCATCTTGCTCCCACAGAGCAGGTGGTGGGTTTGGAACTGCGGAACGAATGGTTGACAGCCCAACCTTATCCCATCAGGCCCCCCTATGAAAGCATTCAAAGTTTTCATAAGCTTTTCTTCCATGGTAGTTCTCACCCTTGGGAATAAGATAAACAGGTGTTTCTTTGGTTACTATAACCTAAGTCAAACCAAACTCACTGCCATTGAGTCAGTCCTGACTCACAGTGACCCTACAGGACAAGGGAGAACTGTCCCTGTGAGTTTCCAAGACTGTAACCATTTTTTAAAATCATTTTATTGGGGGCTTGTACAATGCTTATCACAAGCCATCCATCCATCCATTGTGTCAAGCACATTTGTACATTTGTTGTCATCATCATTCTCAAAACATTTGCTTTCTTCTTGAGCCCTTGGTATCAGCTCCTCATTTCCCCCCTCCCTCCCCGTTCCCCCTCCCTCATGAAGCCTCAATAATTTATAAATTATTATTATTTTGTCATATCTTCTCCCAAGTTGATGTTGGTGGTTTCGAACTGCTGACCTTGGGGATCCCAATCCACTACAGTAGTGTAACCACTACAGCCCCAGGGCTTCTTGACTAATATAAATTCCATGAAAATATAACTACCCTTTCCTCAGCACCCGACACAGTGAGTGGTTCATAGGAGATGCCAGGTAAATGTTGACCATGTATTTGGGTGAGGGAGAGAAAAGATTGGGGGCAAAGGCACAATCCCAAGGGAGGGTTCTAGAGAGCAAAGGCCCTTCTGTGTGAGGGCGGCAGATGGAGACATGAGACAGGGGT
This sequence comes from Tenrec ecaudatus, assembly GCF_050624435.1. NCBI lineage: Eukaryota > Metazoa > Chordata > Mammalia > Afrosoricida > Tenrecidae > Tenrec > Tenrec ecaudatus. Next base: position 38,990,574 of record NC_134537.1, on the reverse strand, counting down.
GTGTGCATGGAGTGGCAGGGGAGGAGGGGCTGGTCTGGAATCAGGCAGCAGAAGCGAGCAGCTCCCTGGCTGTGTGTGGACAGCATGCCCACAGCACCAGGAGGCACAGAGACAGAGCGAAGGAGCCGGGCCCGGCCCGCCCGTGTCAGATGGTATGCACACGGGGGATCTGGAACTTGGCTGGAGTGGCAGGAAGTATGGGTCTTGGCAGCAGCCACAAGGAAAATCACCCACAACCTTGCTTGGGGGAGGGGGGACTCTCCTGAGGACCTACACCCACATGCAGGTGGACGTTTGCCATTGGATAAGGGTCTCTGCATTGGAATCCCCTCTCTAGTGTTCTGAGGTGGGGGAGGGATCCTTGAAGCATGAATCTTTCCAGGGTGCAGTCAGCTTTGTCCCTGTTTTACAATCCTGGCTCCCTAGCCTTCCTGCCAATGCTCAATGTGACCCAATATCCTTGAATAAATTCTTTTCTGCGTAAGCCATCCAGAATTGGTTTCTGTTGTTCCCAGCCAAGAACCGTAACTGGTGTCGTCTGGGGCCACCTGGGAGGCGGCGTGTGGCTGCTGTGTGCATGTGGTCACCCCCAAGTAGACAGGAGCTGCCTTTGCAGCCCGTAAGTCAGGGGCCCTCAGAGACGGGGAGGGGAGGGGGCCATTGTGGGTCTCAGTCTCTGAGTCATCCCAATACTCCCTCAACTCATGGCCTAGGAACCCTCTGTTATGTGGAGACCCAGAGAAGCCCCAGTTGGCCCATGGCCTTGTGGGAATACAAGCCCTGCCCCTCCCGGGCATTCCTATACTTGTGCTTTCCTGCAGGGACGGCACTTGGTTCATCTGGTCACCTCTGGGCCGCTGGGTGTACTGCAGAGGATCCCATCAGGGCAGGACAGGGCACTTACCACACTTCCTGACACCTCGCGTCATAGGATACCAGCACAGGAAAGGCCCACAGGGAGCTTGTGGCCTCGTGGTGGCTCATGCCGGCAGGCTTCACAATCAGCCAGGGAGCTGCTGACAGGGAGGGTTCCCACAGATGCCCAGCCCCGGAGCTGAGCCTGCAGGGTCTGGGATGTGGACACGCTCCAGCAGAGACTAGCCCATCCTCTCCTCTGTTTGTTCTTGCTCATTTCTATGGAGCCAGGCCCAGACCCAGGTCAGCCCGCTGCACGCTGGGACAAAACATGGCCCGGTCCTGTGCTATCCTCGCCCACGATCACTGCAGCTCAGACTTGTGATCCACAGGGTCTGCATTGCCTGAGTTTCAGAAGCAGTTCACCAGGCCTTCCTTCCTAGTCTGCCTCAGTCTGGAAGCTCTACTGAAACCTGTCTGACCTCAGAGCACCACGTAAACCTCCACTGACAGACGGGAGGCCGGGGCACTGGTCGGTGCACCCGGGCCGGAAGTGGGATGTCACTAGGGACCCACCACTCCCCTCTAGCTCATCTTGCAGGAGAAAATGAGACCTGAAACAACATGTTCACCTGCCCAAGCCCTCCCGACTCCTACTCCCTCCCGGCTGGCTGGGGCACGCAAGGAGTTTCTTTCACCAATCAGTCGACTGGTTGTTGTCCCCTCTTGGAAGATGAAGATTCTAAAGGGAGCAACTTGTCTTGGGAAAATTCTGGGAACAAAGGTGGAGGCACTCTCTGTCCTGTGCCGGTGTGGTCTCGGCTGAGTAGGAGTCTGTAGACAAAGACAGGAATTGATCTGGCCAGGCCCTCAGCCCCAGTCCAGTGGTCAGTCCCCTTCCTGAGCCTCAGCTTCATCCAATTGACAAAATGGGGTTCGATCTATTTACTCTGCCCACCGTGCCAGTCTCTGGGGTGAGTGTGAATTGTGAACCTCATAGTACTGCCCTGAGCCGTACTGCAGACACAGGAGGTGTGACTAGACTATCGATTTCTACCTAAGGTCCCCTAAGGACGTACTGGTCTGTCTTGGAAACGGCAGAGGAAGCTAAGCTGCTGCCAGGGATGCTCTGGGGAGATTCACAGGCCTTGTGGGCTGGCTGGCAGGGAGAAGCAGTTTGCTCACTCAGCCTCTTCATTGCCAGTGGGGGAGGTGTTATGGAGAGAGGACAAAATCACTGGGCCAGGGCCCTCTGGCCTCTTGCCTGGGACTGCCAGGACTCTGTCCATCTCTTAGGGTGTCTTGGATCAAAAGCCCCAGATGGGCCAGTGCTCAGAGAACCCTGGGGAAGTCCCACTCCACCCATTTGTGCCATGTCCGTGTGGGCTATCACAACAACTAGCGAAGTCCAAGGGCATCTTCTCTTCTCACCACAGCATGCCCCGCAGGAGCACTGCTCAGCTGGCAGGCATCCTCACTCACTGTAAGTTATCAGATGCCGGGGCGCTTACCCAAGTGGTTGGCATTTACCAAGCACCTGGGTCACCACCTTCTTCCTCACCTCGCTCAAGTCCTTTCATCTTTGTGAGCCTATTTTCTCATCTGGAAAATGGGTCTGGAGAATCCCCCCTGCCTCTTCCTCCATTCCATGTTTGCAGTGCGTCAATGAGCGCGGGGTGCGGTGGACTTGGTCCCTCATCTTATCAGAGACATCAGGGACAGAAAAGGGCAGGGAGCGGAAGTAAAGGGATGGGCACAGAAATACTCTTCAGCTTCAAGAAGCCCATCTTTCTTGGGACAGAAAGGCTCTGAAGAAAGTCAATAACTATGATTGGAGTTGGCCCCAGGCAGTATGTCCCTTGTCTGTGAATCCCCTCATTGCCTGGATTGGGCTCACCTGGCAACCTCAAAGCGAGAAGGTACATCAGACGATGGGGCTTGCTAATGATGATGTCTAAGAAAGTTTCCGTCAGAGACCTCAACAGAAAATCTTCTTCATCAGGCGTGAGCTCATCTAGGCCAGCGGTGTTCCAACTTGCAATCTCCAAAGAGTCCTTTCTTGACAAGGCCTTAGAGCAGCGGTTCTCAATCTGTGGGTCGCAACCCCTTTGGGGTTCGAACGATGGGTCGCCCAATTCATAACAGTAGCAAAATGACAGTGATGAAGTAGCAACGAAAATAATTTTATGGTTGGGGTCACCACATGAGGAACCTTAAGAAAGGGTCGCAGCATGAGGAAGGTTGAGAACCACTGTCTTAGAGCAAACCCCTTACCAGGTGCTTCTGGGAAACATCCCTGATTTGTCTTGGTGGGAAAGGAAGCTCCGCAAGGAGACAGAACATGGCTAAAACCACACAATAAACCCAGGGCCAAGACAGATACAAGCCCGCCTGAAATGCAGGTCTCTAACCCCCAGCACAGGAGCAAAGTGGATAAGTACTCCAGCTACTAGCAGAATGGCCAGGTGTTTAAGCCCAAAGTGGAGGTGGTCTGTCAGCTTCTGTCCAGATTACACCTGGGAGGCTCGAAGGATCGTTTTACATGACAAGCTCTGTAGGGTTGTCATGAGTTAGGAACCACGCAATGGCGATGGGTTGGGTTAGGTTTGGTCAACCTCACAACAGGTGTCTGCAGCACAGGGTGGCCCTCAGAGAAAACAATACATGCTCCGTCCTGTCTGTAAAAAGACATCATACTTGATAAAGTATAAGTTCATGGTAAAAATACCCAAACCCCTCAATGTGATGGGTTGGCACAGTGGCCGGGACAATCATCTCAGGCACAGGGATGACCGTGAGCTTGCGCAAAGCAGGGCAGCGCCTTCTATGCAGCCACACAACCTTGTGAGGAGGACTCGGCGCACTTGCTGATGACGGTCAAGGATGGCAGCCATCGGTATGGATTACAACTCCATGTAAAGGAGACCAAATTCCAGAGGAAAGACTGAAGTTGTCTTGCTTGGATCCTTGATAACTGCTCATGGAGGCAGCAGTCACCCATCAAACAACGCATTGCATTGGGTTCATCTGCTGTACAAACTTCTCTTAAAAGGTTGAAAAGCAAGGATATAACATTGAGGGCTGTGCTAAGCAGGGTTCTCTAGAGAATTATATACCTATATATGTAAATAATATATGTATGTATGTATGTTTTATATAGCAAAAAGGAATATAACCACAAATTAGTCCACACAGCAGTACCGAGAGCTCAGTCCAACTTTAGTGGGCCAGTGAAGATACTGCAGGTCCTTCCAACTCAGGTAGCCCATAGCCGGAGGCTGAGGCCGCCGACAGTAGCAAGACGGAGAGGTGAGGGTAGCAGGGGCCAGCAGCGCAGTGCAGCGAAGAGGTCGTGGTGCAGCCTCATGGTGCAGCGGAGGCAAAGTGGCTGGCTGAAGATAGGCTGTCTGGAGTTAGGGCAAGCGGAGTTGACCCACAGGCAGGAGACACCGGTGGTGGAACAGCCCGCAGCACAGCGACTTTGGCCACCGGAGTCAGCCCTGTGGAGCAGAGCACTGCGCGGCCCACAGGCAGCACAGCAGACAGGAGGCACAGCGGCAGGCAGCAGGGCAGCTAGATCAGGCAGCGTGCTGGTCTCACACCAGGGAAAGTGACGGGTGGGGGTGGGGGGGCTCCAGAGAGCCATGGATCTGGTTCACATCTGCAAAGGAGATTATCAAGCTACGACCTGACGGACAGGCTAAACTCCACCCATATCTTCTTACAGATGCCATGTCGGCACCCAAAACGTAACTATCACAAGGACTAAGGCGCACCTGACCAGTCCATGATATTTACCATGGCCTCATGGGCTTATGAAAGTTGGACAGAGATACAGAAGACCACAGGACGATTGAAGCATTTGGGAAGACGATTGAGAGTCCCACGGGCTGTCTTACAAGAAGTACAGCCACAAGGGTCCTTGGAAACAAGGATGGTGAGACTTCGAGCCACGTTCTGGGGACGTGTTATCAGGGGATCCAGTCCCTGGAGCAGGATAGCGAGCGAGGTGAAGTAGAAGGGCAGCCGCTCAGAGGAAGGCCCTCCACAAGATCAACTGACACGGGGCTGCCACCCTGGCCGAAAACAGAACAATTGTGACGAGCAGGGGAGATTTCGTGCTGTTGTGCACAGGGTCGCTTGAGTCTGAACAAGTTGATGGCATCTAACAACAACAACAAGAGTTTGAATCAACTTGACAGGACCTGACAATAACACCGCCCTTACTGCGCCATTCACACACCCTCCAGAAGGGGCCTGGCTTGCAAAGGGGTTTTAAAACAATAAACCCACTGTCACTGAGTTGATTTGGGCTCATAGACAGAGGACTACTCTCTACAGTTTGTCAAAACCATAAATCTTTTAAGGCAGGAGACTGCCTCCTCCCATGGAGCAGCTGGTGGGTTTGAACCTTGGATCTTGCAGTTAGCAGTCCAGTGGTTCTCCCACTGCCTCACCAGGGCTTCCAACAAGAGTACATGGGGTAGAAAATAAGGGGCGATCTAATGACAAAGTTCTGATCAACCAGCCCTACTGGTCAAGCAGGGGACCCTTGGAAAGTGGCCAAACAGACAGGATGTTTCTGAGGCATGGGGGCCACATTGGGGAAACAGAGTCCTTTGGGCCACTTCTACTCTGGGCTTCCTTCACGGCCTACCCAGCACTGGACCAGGCTTTCCCAGTAGCCAGAAGGAGTGGGTCTCACTGGCAGAAGGAAGGAGGGGGGTGGGGTGGAGTCCCACCAATCTCTGCAGGCCATGAGTCAGCATGAAGGCTCTGATGGGCTTCTTGTCATGGAGAACTGATGGCATGGGCAGGGAGAGAGTCAGAAACCGTAGTCACATCATGGCACTATCACTAAGCCTCAGAGAGGTTTAAGAGATGGGACCAAGGTCCCACTGCTGGTGGGAACAGAGGTGCCAGGACTGGAAGGTGGGGTGCACTTTGCTGTCTCCCACTCTGAGCAATCATCAAAGGGTGATGGAGGGGGAGCACATCCAGCTGGGCAGGGGCAGGGCAGTGAGGAGGGTGGATCAGGGCCTCTGCACCAGACTCAGACTCAGTGACCTCCTCATTGTCTGCAAGCCCAACTGGTGGCGGAGCTGGCGAACCAGGAACCGGGAGGGCACCCCAGGTGGCGGTGGGTATGAGCCTGCTGACTCTGCGGTTGGCAAGTCAACACGTGACCCACGAGGTGACCAGGGCCCCTTGAAAAGAAGGGTTTCTAATTCAAGCCCCCACTCCAGTCTCGATCTCAAGGGGCCCAGCCTTCCCCTGGTCCCAGCCGGGCCAGTCTGAAGGCACTCCACCTGGAGGGGCCCGTCGACACGACCACATTTGTGGCTTCTGACTCTCCTGGAGTGCCTCCAGGGTTGGTGTGGGGGAAGGTTGAGGAGGAAGAGGGAGACTCCTGTCCTATCCCCTCAAACACCCCGAGACTGCCTGCCAAACCAGTGTCTGTTACCAAAACAAGCACACACATCTGAGCGCCTCCTTCAGGTCTCTGTGCCTGTGTGCACTAGGCTGGGCAATGAAGCCCTGTGTGTCGCCGTCCCCTCCACTGAGAGGCGCACACAGCAGCGGTGCCCACCTCAGAGGGTAGGTGTGAGTTCCGTGAGTCCTGCGAGACTCTGAGTGGTGCTGAGAGGAGACCGAGACCCGGGGGCATGAGAGACTCGCTGGGTCACCCAGCCACCTGGCAGGAGAGGGAGCGTAGGGAGTGTCAATTTTCCTGACTCGCCTAGGCAGGGCCCTTTTGTCTTAGACAGCTCATTGATGTCTTTGAACAAATAAATGAAAGCTCATTTTGGGAAACCAGGCTGTAGTCAGGAATTGTATTATAATCAGGAAAGATGTATGTCAGGGTTGGATCCTCACACCATACTTATTCAATCTGTATGCTGAGCAACTCGTCAGTGAAATCGGATTATAGAAAGGAGAATGTGGCATCGGGACTGGAGGAAGGCTTATTAGCAACCTGCTATATGCAGATGACACAGCCTAGCTTGTTGAACATGAGGACTTGAAGCACCTGCTGATGAAGATCAAGGACTACAGCATTTGGTACAGATTACAACTGTCAAGAAGACCCAAATCCTCACAACTGGACCCATAGGTAACATCGTGGTAAATGGAGAAAAGTGTGAAGTTGTGAACGATTTTGTCTTGTGTGGTTCCACAATCAGTGCTCATGAAATCAGTAGTTAAGTGATCAAAAGACACAGTGTATTAAGTAAATCAACAGGGAGGTTACTTCGAGGACTAAGCTGCATCTGACCCAAGCCAAGGTCTTTTCCATCGGCTCATATGTATGTGAAAGTTGGATATTGAATAAAGAAGACCAAAGGAAAACCAATGCATTTGACTGTGGTCCTGGAGAAGAATGGCAAAAGTACTACAAACTACTAAAGCGATAAACAAATCTGTCTTGCCAGAGTATGGCCAGAAGGCAAAGCCGGTGCATTAAGCAAATGTGGTGAAGAAGCTGATGGTGCCCGACTATCAAAAGATATAGCGTCTGGGGTCTTAAAGGCTTCAAGACCAACAAGCGGCCAGCTAGCTGAGAAAAGACAAAGCCCACATGGAGAAAGTACACCAGCCTGTGTGATCACAAGGTGCCGAAGGGATCAGGTATCAGGCATCAAAGACAAAAATCCTATCATTGTGAATGAGGGTGAGTGCAGAGTGGAGACCCAAAGCCCATTTGTAGCCAACTAGACGTCCCCTTACAGAAGGGTCGTGGGGAGGAGATGAGTCAGTCAGGATGCAGGGTAGCAACGATGAAACATACAACTTTCCTCTAGTTTTTTAATGTTTCCTCTGCCCCCCCCCCTCCCACTATCATGATCCCAATTCTACCTTACAGATCTGGCTAGACCAGGGGATGTACACTGGTACAGATAAGAGCTGGAAACACATGACAGATGAACCCCTCAGGACCAATAATGAGAGTAGCGATACCGGGAAGGGAAAAGGAAGGTGGGATAGAAAGGGGGAACCAATTACGATGATCTACATATAACTCCCTCCCTGGGGTCGGACAACAGAAAAGTACATGAAGGGAGACATCAGACAGTGTAAGACATGAAAAAATAATAATATATAAATTATCAAGGATGAGGGAGGGAGGGGAAAAAGTGGAAAGCAAATGTTTTGAGAATGATCATGGCAAAAAATGTACTAATGTGTTTGACACAATGGATGGATGTATGGATTGTGATAAGAGTTGTACGAGCCCCAAATAAAATTATTTTAAAAATATATGGCCAGAGTGCTCCTTAGAGGCCAGGATGGTAAGACTCCATCTGACAACTTTGGACATGTTGGCAGGCAAGAGCAGTCCCTAAAGGACTTCATGCTTGGTAAAGGAGAAGGGTAGCAAAGAGAGGAAGGCCCTCCAGATGGTCCCTTCAGGACCAGTGGGGAGAGTGGTGATACTGGGAGGGTGTGGTGGAAAGGGGGAACCAATTACAAGGATCTAAGTGTGTCCTCCTTCCTGGGGGACGGACAACAGAAAAGTGGATGAAGGGGAGATGTTGGACAGTGCAAGATATGACAAAATAATAATCTGTAAATTATCATGGGTTCGTGAGGGAGAAGGGAGTGGGGAGGGAGGGGAAAAAAAGAGGAGCTGATGCCAGGGGCTTTGGTGGAGAGCGGATGTTTTGAGAATGATGAGGGCAATGAATGTACAAATGTGCTTTACACGATTAATGTATGTATGGATTGTGATAAGAGTTGTATGAGCCCCTAATAAAACGATTAAAAAAAAAGAGGCAGGCCCTCAAGGAGATGGCTTGGCATAGTGGCTACTACAGTAGGCTTGGGCATGGAACATGGTGAGGCTGGTGCAGGGCAGGTTTCGTTCTGTCGGGCACAGGGTCGCTCTGGATGGAACTGACTCGATGGAACGTATAAACAACAACGGGCTGTACAAGGATCTGCAGTGCAGTCCCCATGCTTACCAGGGAGTAACGGAGGAGAAAGGGTAAGGACGAGGAGACAGAAAGAAAGGAAATAGGTGCTAGGAGGATGAGGTAAGGCGCAAGGAGTCTTGAGCCCTCTTGGTTCAGGCATGAAACGGGATGGTTCAGGTCTCACCGCAAAGGCTCTGAAGGAGATACCTATATCAGGTAGAGGAATAAGCCCAGAATTAAATAAACCCATTGCCCTCTAGTCAGTTCTGACTCACAGGGACCCTGCAGGACAGCACAGAACCTCCGTTGTGTGTGTCCAAGGGTGACATTGTGATGGAAGCAGACTGCCACATCGGTGTCCTACGGATGGGCTAGAACCCCCAGCCTTGTGGTTATCAGCTGGGTGCTGAACTAGTGTCCCACCAAAGTGTTTTAAGCTTAAGAATTTTGTCTGGGGAAGAAGGATGACAATTTGAGTAACCCCCGAACTCAGCCTGCTTTATGGTCACGTTAATGGCTAGATGGTTTTTGAGGTTGAACGTGTAGCACAGTCACAGCCACCTAACCTGACCTACAGACTCCAGGGGCCCAGCAACGACCAGGGAGGCTACAGCCAGATTGGCACGGACCCTCCTCAGTGCCTAAAGAACAATCACTTATGAGTCTGGTTCTTTGTCTTGGTTCCTATCACTTTCTAATTGCTTGGGCAAGGTATTCAAGCATCCAAAGCTTGGGTTTAATCATCTATAAAATTGGAATTGTAAATCTTGCCTCAAAGGATCATTGGGAGGATCAAATGGGATAATGCATATAAAGCATTTAATCCTGGGCCATGCCAGTAGGAAATGCTCAGTAAATGCTCAATTCTGTTATCAAATGTCACTTCCTGCCCAATGTCTGGGTGTTGGCCTCCCCATCTTACTGAATTATTTAAAATTTGATTTGCCTGAAAAGATAGAATTCCAAAATAGTAAACAAAACAAAACCCCAAACTCAGCCCTAGAGTTGGTTTCTACTCATACTGACCCTTTAGGACGGGGGAGTAATCTCTGTGGGCGTCTGAGAGTGCCACTCCTTATGGGTGCAGAAAACCGCATCCTTCTCCCAAGGGGCACCGGGGGTTTCGAACGTAACCCCTTATGCCACCAGCGCTCCTTTCCCCAAATAGCAGGAATTCCCCCAAAAGCTAACAGTTCTTTTTTTTTTTTTTCCCACATAAATCTGTGAGTGTGGTCAGTGGTGTCCCAGTCCCTGGGATCCAGCACTATTTTGTTCCTGACCTTGACACCATGGCTTAAGATAGCAGCATCTCCGCTCTTAAGTAGCTGGATAAAGAGATGAAGAAAAAGTGTAAAAGTGCTTATAATCTAGGTATCTCTCTCTTAAGGAAGTTTTGGGGGAAGCTGTGGTGTCAGCTTTCTGCTTACATTCCATCGGCCAGCATGTCATGAAGACCATGTCCAGCTGCACGGGGTACTGGGAAATGTAGTCTTATTATTAAAGGTAGCCATGTGCCCGGCTGAATATTGAAGGCTTGCAGCAGTCTCTGCTACAATCTGTCTAATCCAGGTCAATTAAACAGCGCAATGTGGGGTACCAGAGGGCAAAGACGAAGTCTGCTATCTTTCCTCGCCTCTCCAAGTGACTTAGTCTGCCACTGAGAGCAAGACAAACTGACTGCCATGATCTTTCTGGATCTGCAAGCTCCCGTTTTGGGTCAATGGAAGTCCTGTCCTGATTAATCACCTCCTGGCTGGACAGACCTCCACTGGCAGAAGGTGAGCAGCTCCCTGTCCCCTCCCAGGCAAAGAGAAGCCACCAAACAAAGCTGAGGTTTCCTGGGCAGTGCTGCACAGCAAGCCGGCAGGCTTGGCGCCTTTCCCTGGCATTGTCTGTATGAGCACCTGCAAATGGTGGGGAGCCAGATCCCCAGCCAATCCAAATGCCTAACTGGAGAGACCAATGGGCACTGGGGGCTTCCACCCTACTGGGCAGGACACCGGGTTCAGCTCCGGAGCTGTCACTGCATCTGGAGGCAGGGTCCCCTCTTCTCTGACTCTCCCGTTTCCTGGCTGCCTTGGGTTCATCTAGTAGAAGTTTCTGGACTGGTTCAGAGATGGAAGGATTCAGTTCTCCAGGAGCTTCTGGGACAGTTAGGTCGGCAGGCAGAGGGCTGGAGGCTTCCAAGGTCTCACTTGTGGAGTGGGTTGTGACTGGGTTCGGCCTGCCGGAACCGCGCTGCTTCGATCTCGAATCCTCTTCTCCCACCATGCTTGGATTCCCAAGGGCCAGACCTCATCCACTGAGGGGACTCTGGCTCACAGTGACCCCACTGTGTGTCAGTAGCGGCACTAGGCTACAGGGGGTTTGCAAGGGCTGATTTTTCAGAAGTTGATCACCAGGACTTTCTTCCGAGGCTTCTCTGGGATGACTCAAATCTCCAATCTTTTTGTTAGCAGCTGAGTACATTAACCTTTAGTACCACCCAAGGACTCTTCAAGGTGTCCCAGCTGTTTGCCCCTCTCCTACAAGCAGTCTGCCCTTCCCAGCTGGTGGCTTGTGCCCATGCTGTTCCAGGTGAAACGCCCGGTCTCCTCTTTTTACCGGTCACAGCCTTCCTCCCTTGCAAAGGCTCCCTGGAGAATGCCTCTTTTCAGACGCTTCAGTAATCCCCTTCATGGCGGCACAAGCAGGCCTGAGTGGTGGTTACTTCCCTCAGGTTGGTGCTTGTCTCAACTGTCTCCATCTCTCCCCCCCTGGTCTGGAGGCTCCTGGAGACTGGGAATCCTGTCGCACCGCAGATACTCCACAGCCTGCACTTAGCCTCGGTCCAGGCTGTTGAAAGGGAAAGGGCAGGAAGAAAGCCAGTGCCTGGCTGAGATGCAGCCGAAAGGTCATCGGATGAGCCAAGACCCAGGCAGCTGCTGGGCCAGCAGCTCATCTCCTCCCCTGTGCTGAATGAACGGGCTAATCCCCAGGACGGTTTGTGCTTCCGAAAATACCTGCTTCTCTGCCTGGCATGGCTTGTAGGCTTAAGCCCTACTAGTCAATAATCCCTTCATCCATTCAAGAATGTCCAGACTGTAGAGTTTGCGAATCAGGAAGACCAAAGAAGTGCTCTTTTTGAACTATGGTGTTGGTAATGAATATTAAATGTGCATGAACTGCCACAGCACTCTGGAGTGAGCACTGGACTGGGAAATGCAAGGTTGGTGGTTCCAATCTACCAGTGAAGCCAAGGGAGAAAGAGGAGGCTGCATGTTCCTGTAAAAATGTACCACCTCAGGAAGCCTATAGAGGGGGTGCTGACAGTGTGAACGGACTTGATAGCTCTGTGTGTGTGTGTGTGTGTGTGTGTGTGTGTGTGTGTGTATTATCAGGAGAGACCAGTCTCTGGAGAGGGCCAGTACACTGGCCAGGCAGCAAAAAGGAGGAAGGCCCTCGGTGAGAAGAGCTGACCCCGTGGCTACAATGATGGACTCACCCCTAACAACAGTCGTGGGCATGGTGCGGCCGAGCGGTGTCTGGTCTGTGGTGCACAGGACCCTACGAGTCGCAATGGATCCACAGAGCCTTACAGCAGGATGTCTCCTTTAGCAGTCAGAAAGGGCCTGGAGGCCGAGCTTTCCACTCTGCTCAGGAGTTGCAGGACCCTGGGGGTGGGGGGTGGGGGGTGGGGGTGTCTGGCAGCTGCAGTTCAGCCCTATGTGTGTGCTTCCCAGTGTCAGCTTCGACTCCTGGATCACCCTTGGACAAAGGTCAGTGCAGCTTTGACAAAGGTGGGGAGGGGAGAGGTGACCAGGTGCTTCCTAAGCCCCTCCCCCACTGTCGGGGTGGGGTGGGGGGAGGCTGCTTACACAATGCCTGACCTCCACAACAGCCCCGCCAGTTACCGATTAGCACCCCATTTTAAACCGGAGGAAGCCAAGGCTGAGGACAACGAGCCGGCTGGACAGCATGACACAAAGCTGTAGAACAGGATTCGAGGACCCGCTCACCTGGCTCACTCACCTGGCTCCCAACGCCAACTTTCCAGCAAGGCCCGTGTCTTTCCTCTCCACAGGCTGCGAGTTCTCAGAGGCCCCTTCTGTCAGAGATATCGGTGGGCTCCCTTCCCCAGAGGGCAGCCCACTCAGGGACCCTCAAGGTTTGCACTTCTCTCTCTGCTGCAAGAAACCATGTTGCCTCCCAGCTTCGTCCTCAAACATCCCTGTCTGTGCGCCCAACCTCACAGGGAAAACGCTCCAGGTGGGCACAGCCCTCAAGCCTTCCCCATCCGTGCTCGGTGTGATTAGACCTGGTCTGGCTCAGCCTCTGGCCTCCATACTACATGCCCTGCTCCCCGTGGCAGGGAGCACCCTGCCTGGTCACCCCTCTCCCAGCCCAGCAGTTTGCTTGGCAACTTACAGGCCAAGGCCTGGTAGGTCCGCTCAGGGGACAAGAAAGTAGCCACCCCTGAACCAGATGCTACGGAGTCACTGCTGGTTCGCAGGGACTGTGTGTGTAGAAGAGTAGAATTGTGCTCTATTGGGTTTTCCATTGTCTGCTTTTTGAGATATAGACCACCAGGCCTTTCTTCCATGGTACTGCTGCATGGATTTGAACCACCAACCTTCCAATGAGTCGCTGAGTGTTGAAGTGAGCTATCTAGGAACCCTCTGCAATGGCATTCACTCCCATCCCCATGACGACCAGGTTTATTAAGGAAGTTAACAGAGTACATATGCTCTGGACACCATTCTCCAGACAGGACAACCCCTTCTCTGCTGTGCCTGCACACAGCCTTCTCTAATCTTGGGTCTCTCAGCAAAGAGGCTGATTGGCCTTGGCCCTGCTCAAGCAGTTATGAAGCTCTTAGGGCTGCTAATAAATGCCCAAAGGGCATACTACCGTGCAGTGAACCTCAGCCTGAAAGCACTCAACTCTACTTCTGTGGGTCAGCAAACCAAGTTCCTCCAATGCAGTGGCTGAAGGCACCCCCACTGCACAAACCAGCCCCCTGAAGGTACTCCGCTTTATTTACTCTGTGGGCGAGGAAGCCCACCATGGTGTCTCTGTTCTGGCTCTTGGTTTGGCCACGCCTCTGTGGCTCGTCTGGTGTCAGAGCTGTCTCCTGGGCCAGTAAGGGTCAATGGGTATGCATCTTGGGGTCCAAAGGACACACGCCACTCCCAGGTCAGCTCTCTTCCTGGTAGGGAACTCCTTCCTTCCTGCTTCGGGGATGGCTCCGTTTATACCCAGCAGGAATGGCAACCTCGATGAAGCCTGAAACCGTCACTCACAGCTGAATCCTATAATGTCATCAGTATCTTCCCCCACCGTTTCCTGCCCAGACCCATCGGGGAAAGCCATTTGGGGGGGAGGGGGGAAGGTTAAAAGATCACGACTAGAAGAACCACATGAAATAATTCATTGCCCTGCAGAGATTTTTCTTGACATTTCCTTAAATTGGACATGTGATGAGGTGAGGCCAGTCACTGGAAAAAGACATCACGCTTAGCTCAGGGTCAATGAAAAGGAGCAGGACTCTCGGCGGCATGGGTTGACACAACGGCTGCAACAATGGGCTCAAACGCACCCACACTCGTGAGACTGGAGCAGGACCGGCAGTGTCGCTCTGTGGTACATAGGGTTATTATGGGGCGGGGCAGACTCGATGCACCAAACAATGGAATGTGGATTATCATTGACAATTGCTCCTTGCTTCCCTTAATCAAAGCTCCTTAAGTCACAAATGCCTTCTCAAAAAACCCAAAACAGGAAGGGGAACTGATCATGATGATCAACACATAAACACAAACACCCCCCGCCAGGGGGAGGAACAGAAACCTTGGGGTAAGGGAAACAGCAGTCGGTGTAAGATATGAAAATAATAATTTATAATTTATCAAGGGATCACAAGAGTGGGCAGGGGAGGGAAAAAAGAGTAGCTACCGCCAAGAGTTCAATAGCAAGAAAATGTCTAGACAGTAACGACGGCAGCATAGGTGCAAATGTGCTTGATACGACTGATGTGTGGATTATCATAAGAGCTGTAAGAGCCCCTACTAACATTTTAAATAAAAAACAAAAGTGTGGGGAGAGGTCAGAGGCTTACAGACATCCTCCCCGAGGGCAGTTAGTCACCAGACTACAGGGTAGGCCTCTAGGATATGGTAGACCTCGCTCCCTGCTACTGGGGACAATAAACTATTCCTCCCTGAGGCCTGCGACCAAGTGTTCTCACCCTACCAATAATGATCTCTATCAACTGAGTCAGGGAACAGGCCAAACCGACTCTGTGACATCCAAAGTTAAGTTATCCGCCCATCTTATCACATGTATACCCCCCAATCCCTCCTCTTATTATTGCATGTACGTCCCTAGACCACCCCCTCATTATGGTATTACCTATGGCACAACCCCTCCCTGTGATGTATGTCCTCACCTGTAATTAGGGGGCTTGCCTGTCCCCAGAGAAGATTAAAAGCCTGGGCTAGCATTAAAGAGCTCTCACTCTCTCCCGCCACGTGGACCATCGAGTGGAGCTGAGGTGAGCATGCTACTATGAATCGTGTCTGACTCCATTTATTTCAATACTTCATTTCTATCTCTCATGCTCTCTGTAACTTTACTATGATCTTTACTTATTATCGCTGTACAATTGTGCCTACCGGACCCGTAATGATGTGTTAGGGGCTGGCTTCCCCTGACACAAAAGCCCTACTGCCTTTCTAAGCAATACTAACTCATCCTAAACTAAACCCAGCTCATAGTGACCTCTAAGGCAGAGTGGAGCTGCCCCGTTGGGTTTCTGAGGCTGTAAATCTATACCAGAGGAGAAAGCCTCATCTTTCTCCCACAGAGCAACTGGTAGTTTTGAATTGCTGATGTTGCCGTTAGGAGCCCAACACATAAGTCACTATGTCACCAGGGCTCACAGCAACTCTAAGTAGGGTTTCCAAGGATAACCAGTTTTCCAGGAGCAGACCACCTCATCTCACCTCTGAGGAGTGGCTGGTAGGTTTGAACCACGAACCATGTGGGTAGCAGTCCAAAGCCAGCTTCTGCCATTGGAGCCACAGGCTGTTCATCCTGCCAGCCCACAGGCACGTTTCCAAGGCCTTTATGATGTTCTAGAACAGTGGTTCGCAACCTCTTAATGCCGCAGCCCTTTGGTACAGTTCCTCATGTTGTGGTGCCTAGTGCAGACAACCAAGCCCATCCATCCCCCGTGGCCGAGCAAAAGTTAGCAGCCCTCTGAGACCCCAGAAATGACGGGGTGGCTCCCCCTGAAATGTGGCTCTAGCTGACACCCCGAGGAGCAGCCAGCCCACTGCTATTTCTGTCGGAGCCCAGTGCGGTTCCTCCGGCACTGTAATTACGCTCATCCACAGCTTGATCGTGGGGCCGCCGCACATTTTAAAGAGTAATTAAGTGTGTCTCACCAGAGCCCGGCACAAGGAGTTTCTGGGGCACCCATCCCCAGGGGCACTCTCTCTCCTTTAGCATGTCTCTCTCTATTGGCACCGCCATGCTCACGACCGTGGGAGCCCTCCCTGCCCCTTCTCCCCCTGCCCTCACACGGAGCCCTCCCTGCCCCTTCTCCCCGTCAGTGACCAGGCTCTTGGGAGATCCCATGACACCCCCTGCAATGCGACACAGGAAAGGCTGCCTTTTCGGCACTGCTCCCTGCGATGCTGTGGGCTGGGAGAAAGGGGACAGTGCTGTTCCCAGTGCCCCCATCACTCCTTCACTAGCCTGCCTTCAAAACCCACCTGGCTCATCGCAGTCCTTACCTGAGAGATCTGCTCGCAGCCCTTTATCCTTGAGTGTAAACCACACTTAAAGCATGGTGCTCCGCGTTGGAGCTAGAGGGCATCTGGAGAATCACTTAGGCCAATTTCCCTATTTTACAAACAGAGAAATGGAAGCCCACAGGGATGGGGGGCTGGCTCAAGAGCATAGAGAGAGGCAGCAAGCTGAAATGGCCGTTGGGTGTCCACTCCCTCTCCCACCTTGGCCTGGGGCAGGGATTCTGGTGGGAGGCCAGAAGGGGTGTGTGGAGAGGGGCGAGATTATCCACGTCTCCGACACGGGGTTTACGTGTGGGTCTTTGGCCCCACAAGGGTGGGAAGGCTTCAATCCTTGGTCTGAACATTGTGTTCAAAAAGCACAACCCCCGGGTGTGGCCGGACTTGTCATATGGAGCCTCACACCGAATACCACCATGGGCAGCTGTGGAGTTCCCATGTCGAGGAATTCGTCTAAGCGGAGTGTATGAGTCTAGTAGTGCGTGAGTCTAGTAGAACAGAGAAACCAATTCATGGATACTCATATGTGTATAGGAAAAAGCTTTCTATATAAGAGCAATTGAATATTGAGAAAACATCCCAGCCCAATCTAGATCAAGTCTGATATTAGCCCATATGTCCAATACCAAACTATAAAGTCCTCTTCAGACTCACAAAACACATGCTATGATGCCGAATGCAGGGAGATCACAGGCCAGTGGGTGAGAAGTCTTGTGGATCCAGTGGCGGTGGAAGCATCTCAGCGCTGGCAGGGGTCTCCATGTGGCTTTGAGGCTCTAGCTTAGTTCCATGTGTCTTGTCAGCTGCAATGTCTCGTAGGGAGTGAGCAAAGAGAGAAAGGGTGTCTCCCACCTCCAGCGGGAATCCTCAGAAGGCCACACCCACACAGAGGCCTCATTGGCTATGACCTGATTGACAGGCTAGACTCTACCCCTTCACGCAGAATCCTCAGATTGACACCAGAGGATGTCACTACCACAGGGAGCTTAACGCCTTGGTTCCTGAAGTCACCCTTGGGAGACACCCTCAGCATGCTCATTTCACAGGTGGGGGAGCAGGCTCTGGAGTTTGAACCCACGTAGCCCTGCTCTAACCCCCACACCACCGTGGCCGCGGAGCTTGAGGGCCCCAAAAGGGATACTGCGGCAGCCCGAGGTAAAGAAAGGCCTCCTGGGATTGACGCTGGCAGGCCAGAATTTCTATCTTGCCTCCCCTCTACTTGCTGGTTTTGTAGTCTCGGGTGAAGCACGTCACCTCTCTGAGGCTCAGCTTCCTTATCTGTGAAAGGGAACGGATGGGCCCTGTCCTGACAAACTCATAATCGGTCTATGAGGCTCAGGTGAGAGGGAAGGTGTGTGCACGAGGCTAGTAATGCGGGAAGGGAGCACCTGCAGGTGCGGTGTTTGGCTACTTGAGGCAGAATTCGGGTGGCAGTCATCAAAATTGAGGGCTGGAATAGCAAAAGCGACCTTTACTTCGGATAGTGTGGAGAATGGAAAACTTTTCAATGGAAGGGCCTAGGCTCTCAGTTGAGAAGACTGACGGAGTCCGTTATCTGATGGACCATTCGAGACGATGAAACTTGCCCGGTGGAGTTCTAGCTCGCAGGGTGGACAGTTTAGTTCGAGGTGGTAGATTTGAGCTTGGTCTCGTCATCTTAGGAGGTTCATGAGCTCTTGTCACTGGAGGGCATCCAGCCTTGGCCCAAGGGCTGACTCAGGGTTCATGGATCGCTTAGCTCTTCTTGGAGGTTCTGGGGTCCTGGAAACCTATCATCCCAATAGGTGCTCACCTGTACCCCTGAAACTGCCACTGTCCTGCACACACCGGAAAGGACTAATTATGTACTGGGCTAGTTTTTGTTTGGTTGCCCTTGGCGCCATCTCCCAAGGAGAAACAATCCCAGCATCTCTCAAGCTCTTTCCTCCCATAACCTTTCGAGTCCTTCTAGGGAAACTCCAGAACGGCCCTCTGCCCAGTGACGGAGAACAGTGTCAGCTCCAAGGAGGCAGACTTCTTCCAGGAGGGAAGCTCGTAGGTTCCTCCAACACCATCTCTCCCCGTCCAGAGCAGGGTTGCCAACTGCTTCTTACACATTTAGTCATGGCCAGCTAGTGACAATGGATGGGCCTGAATTTTTAAGATGCATACTGAAATGATCACAACAGGAAATATTGTGGGTTGGTAACCCTGCCAGAATACAGTCTTCTTTAGTAAACAGGGGCAACATGAACCTTGTAGCGCAACCAAATCTCTTAACTGGCAGATTTGGGAACAACAGTGCCCTGCTCAAAGATGACAGCCAAATTCGCTGCTATGTGTGTGTTATTCTGGGTTGACTAGAGAAACAAATCTATAGAAACTCATGTTTATAAGAGTTTTATATAAAGGGTAATTGTACATTAAGAAAGTATCCCAACCAAGTCCAGTCCAAGCCCATAACCCCGATATTAGCCCATATGTCTGACACCCATCTATAAAGTCCTCTTCAGACTCATGAAACACATGCAAAGATGCCGAGTGCAGGATGATCACGGACCAGTGGGTAGAAAGTCTTTGGATCCAGTGGTGTTGTAAGCATCTCAGCGCTGGCAAGAGTCTCCACGTGGCTTTTCCAGTTCCCAGGGCTGCACCAGGGTGGGTCCATGTGGCTTCTCAGGGATTTCTCGAAGAGAGTCAGCAGTCTCCCGTCTCCAGCAGTTCCCAGAATTCTCAGAAGCAGGCCATGCCCACACAGAGATCTCATTGGCTATCTCCGGTTTGACATGCTACACCCCACCTCTACTCTCTTAATCCTCACATTGACACCAGATTATGTAACTACCACAATGTGCCTCTCGATAAAGTCTCCTGTCTCTGGCTCCTCAAAGGACTCACCATGCCTCTTCCAAGTCTCCCGTTCCTGGGCTCTTACCTAGAAAACTGCCATTCCACGTATCTCGGTATACTCCAGCTTTAGAAATTCTGCTGGGCCGGCCCGACTGCACGGGCTCCCACCGTATTCTGTGGTGGTGGTTGCACAGCGCCCCAGATGTTCCTCACTATTGCATAACCGAGGTGCTCTCTGCCCCCGTGATTTCAGATCCTGGTGTCATCGGCCCTGTTTTTCATGCATCACCAATGCGGGACTGAGGTTCGACCTGGCTTGAGGACTTGGTTCTCTGACTTCCTTATCTATGAAATGAGATAATCATCCCAGCATGTCTAGCTCCCAGACGGTGAGAATCAGCTGACAGTGGGGTGGTTGCTGTGTCTGGCTATTATCTGGGGGCCCAGTCTGGTGCCCTCCACCCCCAGCATGCTGACTGGTGACACCAGATCAGGGTCCCTGACAAAGGACCTGGGATAAATCCTGGGACTGAGCTAAGCCTGGCCAGACCCCCTCCCAGGTCCAGGCTTTGTCTGCAGTGTTTTCTCCTGCCTGTGAAACTTAACTTGCCCAAGATCACTTTGCTCAAACTGGCAGGGGCTGCGGGACCTCTGCCCGCCTCACAAAGCCTGGTAAGGATCAATGCTTGGCTCTGGCATGGGGCAGCTCCTGACTAACGCTGCACCTACCCTGCACCAATGCTCTGGGTTCCTGCGCCAGACTCCAGCCACTTGGGAACTGGGCGCATCCTTCAAGGGGCCCAGGTACCAGGCTGCAGGCGTGCAGAGCCAGCAGGACATGAATCACCAGGCCTGCCTGAGGTGGTGGATGCTTCTATGCGGTGGAATGGTAGACACACTGCTCCCACTCAGGCCAGGGCGAGGGCAGCAACTGTCCCAGCAGCACAGCATCTGCCAGATGCAGCCTCTGGAAATGCCTCTGCCAGCTGCCAGCAGACAACCACGGAGGCTCACGGTGCCCAGTGACCTGGAGCTGTCTGGCTTGCGAGGTATCCTGAGCCACAGGGAGGTGATCATGAGCAGTGCCACCAGCAGACTTGCTCTGCCCCTGGTTCTGCCCAATCTTCTTTGAGGTGGGGGAGGTGGTATGCGGTCCCTTCCTCTCTTTGGGTCTCAGGGATAGCATCTATAAACAGCAACCCCTGTTCTACTGGTTTACTTATCCCTCCTAAGTATCCAGAGATCAGGTTGCCCGAGGCAGAAAGTGGCCCATGGTACTGAGTCCTGAGTATGAGGCCTGGTGGAGAGTGGGTTACACATACTCACCGCCATCAAGTCGTTTCCAACTCACAGTCACCCTATTGAGCAGGACAGACTGCCCCAGGGGGCTTGGGACTTTAACTCATTACAGGAGTAGAAAGCACTGCCTTTCTTCCGAGGAGCAGCTGGTGGTTTCGAACTGCAGACCTTGAGTTAGCAACCAAACTTGTACCTCATGACACCACCGGAGCTTGTTGGGTTACATTTGGAGCTTACTAACGGTAAGGTCAGTAGTTTGAAGCCACCAGCCTCTTTGCGGTGGAAAGACAAGGCTTCTACTCTGGTAAAGTTACAGACTCAGTGATCCCATGGGGCAGGGTAGAACTGCCCCCTATGGGTTTCGGTAGAAAGCCTCACCTTTCTCCAGAGGGGCAGCTGGTGGTTTCAAACTGCCGACCTTGTGGTTAGCAATTCACTGCACACCATTACACCACCGGGCTCCCGCTATTAGTGGGGATCCACGCCATGGTGGTGAGGACGCGTTATGATCTCAGAAAACCACACAGGCCCTCCACACTGTCCAATTGGGTCTCTATGAGTCGGAATTGACTCGCTGGCAGAGGGGGTGGTATTGGGGTTGGGGGATCATCTGGTGGCACTATCCGGTGGGCCTTGGCTACTCTGAGGAAGATGGGGCTGGCTGTGTCCTTAGATCTAGATCCCTGGCAGCCCTCTGCGTGTTCACTGAGTCCGAATGACCGAGAGGTTTGGGGGTTGATTACCTGGAGGGACGCTGTCCTGGGCTTTCAATCACTAGGCTAGAAACTGGACGTGATGAGGGCAGACTTCCGCCTCCCCCCCCCCCATCCCTGAAGGCCACCCCAAGCAGCTTCTCCCTACTAGCGGCTAGTTCCCGGGCAGCACTGACCCGATATCCATCTATTGTCCTTGAATAAAGTTAAGCTGCAGTTCTGAAAGGCTCCCAGCACTACAGGCTCCCATTGTTAACGGAAACACAATGGCCCCGCGTGTCTGCCCGCTCCCCTCCCCTCGGCAACTGGGAGGGGGCCCGTCGGGCAAAGAAAGGCCCAAAGGCACGCGGGATTCGCGCCTCCGGAGGCCGCCTTGCCCCGGGCACTCCCCAGAGCCCAGGCCTGCCCGGTCGGCCTCGCCCAGGTGTGCTTTCTAAGCGGGCCGGCGCCTTTGTGTGCCGGGAGGGGAAGGTCTCCGAGGAGCCCGGCGAGGGCGGAAGTGGCGGCGCAGGAGCCGAGGCCGCTGGGCCGCGGAGGCAGCGCGCCCCCTGGCGGCGAGCGCAGGCCCTGCAGGCCAGAGGCGCGCGGTCCACCGGGGCTCCCCCAGGCCTTTGCCATGGCTGGGGGTGGGTCGGGGTGGGGGGCTGTTTCAGACCCAAACCAAAGAAATGAAGACGCAGAGCCTACCGCTGGGTGGCCTGCCTTCATTAAAAGCAAGGCGTGTCAGTGTGAGCATGTCGGGGACCCCAGGTGGGGCCCACAACGGGGAGGGGAGCAGGTGCCACGGGGCTCCTGCGGAAGGGCGCCCATCAACCCCACACTCCACCCGGGCAAACCAGAGCAACTCAGAAACGAAGTGCTGTGATCAGAGGCCATCTCCTCAAAGTCTGTCCCAGCCCTCAGAGGCCAGAAGGCCTGCTCCCAGCCAGCACCTGACACTCAGCCCTGGAGGTGTGCCCAGGGGGCACTGGGTGGGCAGCCGTGTGCAGTCAGGGCTCTTGGATGAGTGCGCGCAAGGCCGCCCTAGAAGGGAAACTGGCGTGTCCATCTGGCAGGAGCAGGAGCACACAGCCTGGCGCCCCCACTCAGGACGCCAGGGCGGTCCTTCACAGGGCCTGGGGGGCCGCACATCTTTCCCTACAAAAGAAAAAGTTAACTTTTTGTTCAGGACGCTGCCTAGGATCAAATGAGTTAATTTTTTTTTCTTTTTGAAAAAAAAAAATTAACATTTTGACATAAAAAATATAAAGCATTTTGGATTCTGTGCTTTAATACATCTGCTTTTTAATAGGAAGTTGTTTGCTATTGAAATGTTTACATAAAATAGACTCCCGAAGATGGATGTACCTACTATGTTTGTTAGGCGGGCTTGGTTAGTTTAGGGGCCGCTGCTCTGCACAAATACCCCCAAATACCCCATCGGTGGCGGCTCAAAGCACTCACTGGTGCGAGGATAAGCCACAGTGAGGCCCCGAGGGCCCATGTGCCCCCGTCTCCCTCAGTGTATGTAGAGCTTGTCGGAGACCGCCGCGGGCAGGTGGGTCATGATCTGCATGCGCAGCCACCAGTAGTAGTCCATGGGGTGGTAGCGGGTGTAGGGGGTGGCGGCGGTCAGGGCATGCGTGACCGCTTTGATGACAGGGGTCGTGTCGGTGGAGCCGCTGCTGCAGTAGCTCTCCATCTTGGCGATCTTCTCATCAAAGTACTTGCGGCCGTAGTCCTTGCGCACCACCTCGGGCAGCTGGTCCCACATCCTCTTGGCGATGGCCTGGATGCTCTCGCGGCTGTAGAGCTTGGTGCCCGCGATGAAGTTACCGGGCTCCACCACACTGACCTTCACGCCCAGCGGGTGCATCTCGTAGCGCAGGCAGTCGGAGAAGGCCTCCACCCCGAACTTGGTGATGCAGTACGGGGAGCGCGCCGGGTTGGCCATGCGGCCCAGCATGCTGCTGATGTTGACGACGCGGCCTGTGGAGGGACGGCACACCTGCTCAGGGGCCCGGCCCATGGCCTGGCAGGATCCGGGGGTCTGGTAGGAACTTAGAACTACCTGCCAGGCTTGGGTCGGCTTCGTGGGCCACCAGAGCCAGGGGCTTTTCATGAAGTTGTTCGGAATTGACTCGGAATTGGAATCTTGTTATGGATGAACCTGTGACCCCCCCTCCCCTGCACCCCCAAATGCGTTATGAATTGTTACCACTATACCCATAGGTGTAACCTCTTTTGGGGTAGGGTTTTCTCCATTATGTTGTTAATCAGGCGGTTGTCAGTGTAGGGGGTGTTTTAAACCTATCAGTTGAGGTCTAAAAGCCCAGGCCCAGAAGCAAGCATACACAGATGGGGGAGATTCATGCCACCTCAGAACTGCCAAGATAGGGGAGATTTATGCCACCTCAGAACTGCCAAGGACCCCAACAACAGAGGCTGAAAAGACCCCAGGGCCTTCCCCCAGAGCCAGGGCGGGAAGTCAGCCTCCTCACCTCCCAGAGTGTGAGAAAATGAATAGGTGTGTTGGAGCCGCCTGTGGGGCATTTCTGCTGTCCCCTAAAGCAGCATGTCAGTGACAAAGAGGAAGATCCCCTTGCAGGTGCCCTGGCGCAGGGGCTGTGCCAGCGGCCTCCAACATCACAACACTGGTGAGGTGGCGCAGGACCGTTCTGTTGTATGAGGGGCTTCACAAGTGGATTTTCCCTCAAACTTTCTGAAGCCCCTCGCACTCAGGGTCACTATGAATAGGAACCGAATGAAGGGCGCCCGACAACAGATAACACAGACAAGCCCTAAGCCCTGTGCCTGGTGATATCCTTTCTGAAAAGAAGGGCTTCTGGTTAGGAGGCCCTGCAGGTGTTGGGTGAGCAGTTCTGGGTGCTTTAGGGGAGCAGCAGACACGCAGAGACAGGCAGGCACAAAGCGGGGACGCAGAGCACATGCGGGGACCAGCAAGGACCAAGGAACCAGGAAGGCCGGGGCTACAGACACTGAGACAAGGCTCTTCCCCCAGGGTGGCTGGCAAGAGCTGCCTGAAATCCGGCTGGCAGCTGGTAAACTGTGAGAAAGTAACTTTCTGTTCTTCAGCGTGGCACTGCTGTGGCAGCGGTGGGAAAACGAAGACAGCAGTCAGCATCCCTCTGAGGCTCTCCTGGGGAAGCCACAGAGGAGGAGAGGCAGCCCGGCACACTGGGAAGGGGTGCTATAATTAATGGTCAGTACCCAGTGCCCTGCTGCGGGAGAGCACCGAGGGAGAAAATGCCTGAAGACTGGGGACAGCTGCGTCTTTGTGGACCTGAGCAGAAAGACCTGTGCTGTCGGAATGGCTCCCCCGACTCCATTCTACCCTAAGGAGCCCAAGCTAGCTCTCAATCAGGGAGATGGGCGGGGGCAGGTGCAGGTGCAGCGGTTCTGAACCTGCCGTGGGGCTGGCCACATGCATGGTCTTGGGCACGGGAAGACAGTGGCAACCTGGAAAGACACGCTCTCTTGCAGTCCAGACAGTGGGCTGGACGTGTGAACCCAGGGCAGACCTGGGAGCAGAGCAGCCGGGAAAGGACACTGTGGGGAGGCACCTTCCAGAAATCTCTACGGTCCAACCACTGAAGGTTTGGGGTTTCCTTCTAGAATCCGACAGCTGCGCTGTGTGCACATCCCTGCTACACCTGGGCCTGGGCCTGAGCCTGCGGGTCTTGCCCTTGTTTGCTCTCCTAGGGAGGACAGCTCTCGGTGACTTCTGAGATGGTCTGTTTAGTTTGTCCCAACAAAGGTTTGGGTGTTTTGTTCTCCACATCCCTAATCTTCATTTTTTTTAAAAAGACACGGAATACCCCAACTGGCTCCATTTCTTTTTAAACCGCAGCATAGCCCATAGAATGGATACGCCAAAACGCCGTTCAGCACCCTCCCGGTGCCAGCCGGGTGGGCACAGGTGGCTGGAGTCTGGATTAGCTGTCATCTTGAAGCCGTTGGTGTTTATTAGACAGCTGACCTACTTGCTCTGCTTTCTGGAAAGCTTGCACCCTCTCTACCTGCCTCACCAGGCCCAGCCACCCCGCCACCCCCACCCCCTCCCAGTGTGCAGGGCTCATCCAGGAGGGAGACGGCGCTCCCTTTGCAACTCACCTTTGGCCCTTCGGATGAGAGGGAGGAAGGACTTCGTTGTCCTCACTGTCCCCCAGAGGTTCACTTCCGCCACCTCCTTGTAGGTCTCCATGCTGGTGAACTCCACCTCCCCGAAGGTGGAGATGCCCGCGTTGTTCACCAGGCCCCAGAGTCCTGGACAGGAGAGGACAGGCCAGCCGTCACCATGGGGTGCGGCCCCAGGCGCCAGCCTTCAGCACGGACCCCTCCTCACCGAGGCAACTTTTCCCATGGCTTCTCAGCCTCTGGCCTGCTTCTCTCTTGTGCCCCTCCCCCTCCAGGGTGACAGGAGACAGAGGGTACAAGTGAGGCTGTCATCTTCTCCGTAGTCTAGAACGCCCAGGCTTCCTTTCCCTGAGGAAGGCTACCACCTGGTGGGGTGGCCCAGGCCTGCCGCCTCCATGTACTTCCCGCCCATCACCCCGTCTCCCAACTGCCCTGTGCCCCGCATCCATGTGCCTGTCTCCTGCCTCCATGCCTGCCTCTGCTTACATTTCTCCTCTTGTCAGCCAGCCAGGAAACTAAAGAAGATTCCAGCCAGGTCAACCCTTTCTGGTGGACCAGAGAGGGAACCCAGCTCCCAATGTTACATTAGAAATTTGGGGCCAAACTTGATTTCCCGTCAGGCCCCATCCACCCTCCCCACTTCTTAGCAATTGATCCCTACGCCCACCCCACCCCTAAGTTCCCATCTCTGAACTATGTCACTGTTCGCTGGGTGTCATGTTAATCCATCAGCAACCTGGTCGCCGGTCCCCTGCACGGACCCCTCTGGTCCCTGCAGGGAGGACCAGTTCTCATTGGTGCTCATCGGTGCGTGGAGCCAGAGGGCTAGGTGCTGACCGAGCAAACACATGCATTCACGATACCCGTGGGTTCACTGTTTGTGGCAAGGCCAGCCAAGGCTTCTTAGACTCAGAGAATGCTGGTTGCTAGAAGTTTCTTTGGAGTGCATGCCATCTGATAACTCATTGGAGATACAGGAAGACAGGTCCTGAGAGGGCCCAGTTGACTGCAAGTGATCTAGTTATTCCGAGGCTGGGCTGAGGTGACGACGGGGAATCATGAGGCAGCCTGGTTAGCAGGCTCCTTGGGGGCTGGATTCCTTGGTGTGGGACATTGGATGCACCACAAGACTGAACCAGCTTGGCCTGTTGCCGTGGAAACTTGCAAGGGGGGGGGGCTCCCCATGGATGTGAGCTGTCCTTTACACATCCCAGCCCGTAGGAACCCTGGCTGGGCTCCCTTGAAGAGCTAACTGGAAGTGCAGTGTGTGTCACAAACAGGGTAATTGGCCTCTAGCTGCTTTCCTTCCGGGTTACCCAAATTAAAGCTTTTCAACTGACCTCTGGTGCCTTCTCCCTCAATTATGGGAATTAAGGACCTTTATTAGGGAAAGGAAATTGCTGATTAACAAAGTGCTCGCTCTGACCCCCCACAGTGGCGGTCCTCTCTCTGAGCCTCACTGAGGCTACTAATGAGGGACTCAGTGCCACCCTCTCCAGGCCCCCCAGCTGCCAACCCAGCCTCACCTGTTCTGGGGGGGGAGAAGGGGGTAGCAGTTGGAATGTACCTCACCCTTCCCCTCCTAGATTGATGGGACCTCAGCAGCCCCCTCTCCTCCATTCCCTTCTTCCGGCCCCCCATCCCTGCCACCGCCTCCAGCAGATGCTCTCTGGGCGCCCCCACGTGGGTGAGAGTAGACCTGTGCTCCAAGATTCCAACACTTTAGCAGACCGCCAAGCCTTTCTTCCCAGGAGGCTCTGGGTGGACTGGGACCCCCAGCCCTTTAGGTTAGCCCCCTGCACCAGCCAGGAGCGCCTCTGCGCACACAGGGAGCTCAACAGAATCTGTGAAAGGAGTGAATGTCCACGTGTGCGCAAAGCTGCTCTTAACACACTCTCCTCTTGCCATCGTCCTCCCTCCTTCCCTCCTTCCAGCCAAAGTCAATCTTCTAAAAAACACCCCATCCTTTCCTCTCCACACCCCACTTCTCATTTCCCTGCCACCGAAGGGGTCTGGTCCAGATCCAGCATGGTCTCCAGGGGGCCAGTGCTCAGGAGTTCCCACCCCCACAGCCTGCCGTCACTCTGACCACCTGGCACTCACTCACCCATGTCCCTGAATGATTTGGCGTCGTCTCCCTGGCACCCTTCCTCTGCTTGCCTCCCTAACTAACACAGGTGCCCCATCAGCGGCCTAGCCTGCCTCTCCCAAACGACCCAGTCCTCAGGCACCTGCCTACTTCTGTTTGTGGACTCTTCCAGGGCCTAAAACACATGCCATTTTCTTTTCCAACCCCCCAGAGTCCAAACCATAACAGCTGACACAAATATCCAAAAGGGTTTCCTTGCCCGTAGCCTGTGAAGGGCCCCCCTCCTGGGTGGGCAGGGCTGCTTTGAGGACCCTGGGGCTCTCCGGGACCGGCTCATGGTCGCACACCCACTGGCTAGCTGCACCTGGTGACTGGCAGCAGCCGAAGCACCCCGCCCACCCCTTGGCCCCCAGCCTCCTTGTAGGAGTTGAGGCTTTCTCCTGGCCCCAGGAGCCTCCTTCCGAGGGTCACTTCCACCAGAATGTTCCACGGGTCCCCAAGCACCCAAACAGCCAACAACAAACAACAGCATCCACCTTCCAGCCCCATCTTAGACCCCGCGCCTCCACCCCCACCCTGCTATCCCAGGCTGGGAACTAAGCACTCTGCAGCCATCAGTCAGCTCACCTGATTTCCCAGCCCAACTATCACCGGACAGCCCCAGCTGTCTCATCTCTGCATCAGGCCCCTTGCTGCACGCAGCCAGCTAACAGGAAGGGAGGGGCAGGATATAGACCAGGTCTGTCTGAGGCGGCAGCCCTCAGGCCACTGCTGTTGGTAGCCTTGCTATGTCATTAGACTTGGTGGCTTCCTTCCAATTCCATGTGCATTACTATGGGCTCCTTGTAGCCTCTCTCCGTGTGACTGGAGAAGCCTACTCCGCAGTCTCCCTGACTCAGCCTCCTCCTCCCTCTTTACCCCGCCCACTCGGCTTCCTGCTGTCAGTTCCCTCCACAGAGGCACTGCCCTCTGTAGCATGGCATCCAGGCCTCTGTTGCTGTGTCTTCCTCCCTCTCCTCAGGTATTCAGGCCTGTCTAAGTCTGTACAGCCTACCATCCATCACTCGCCTTCCGGCCTCTGCTCCCAGCCAGGGAACAGCTTCTGCTGCCAGCGCACCCAGGCCGCTGCAGGAGTTGCATCTGCGTGTGAGGTCACAGGGCATTCTGCCCATTTCACAGATAGGCAAGGTGAGGGTACAAAATGTCAAGGTCGCTTTTCTAGGAAGAAGTGATGCCCAGAGCAAACTCAGGCTGCCGGTGACCTAATGTCCCACCGTTGCTGTAACTGCCCCTGCCAAGTGAAATTTCTCTTAGCACCCAGCATACAAGTAGCAAAGTAGCCACCTAATCTATAAACATTGGCCTACTGGTAGGTAAGTGATGGTGCCAAGGTCTGGCCTTGCCTAAGCCTCTGCCCATTGGTCAGCCACCCACTCGTCCATGGGGCAGAGGGGGGAACCTGGGCACAGGCTGCAGATGTCCTGACCCACAGAGTCCGGCTGGGAGGAAAGGGGCCAGCGCAAATGGCTCACTGCGGGAACCAGGCAAGCCCTTCAGCTGACCCCAGCTTCCTCCAGCTTCCTCCAGCAGGGGCAGCGGTGAAGCACATCAAACGCTCCATCAGAATGGGCCCCCACAGCTGAGGAGAGGAGCAGGGACCACTCTCAGGGATGTTTCCTGCTGAGCGGTGTGTCACCAGTGGCCCGCACTCAGGAACCATAAGCCAGTCGGTGCTCTGGGAGGCTGCCACCTGGTGTTCAAAGCCGGCATTGTGTGAGAAGAGGGAGGAATGTCTGCTCTCCTGGGGAGACTGCCAGACAATGTGTGTGTGTGTGTGTGGGGGGGGGGGGTATGTATATGGTGTGTGTACGGGGTGTGTGTGGCATGTGTATGGTGTGTGTATGTGGTATGTGTGGCGTGTGTATGGTGTGGTGTGGCGTGTGTATGGTGTGTGTGTGGGTATATATATGATGTGTGTACGAGGTGTGTGTGGTATGTGTATGGTGTGTATGTGGTGTGTATGGTGTGGTATGTGTATGAGTGTGTGTGTGTGTGTGTGTATGGGGTATGTATGCGGGGTGTGTGGATGGTATGTGCATGGTGTGTGTGTGTGTGTGTGTATGTGTGTGTGTGTACACACACGTACACACGTTCACAGCTCAGCCTGAGCGGCCCCATTCTCCCTATGCCCCACCACGGCGCTCCCTTCCGTGAGCATTTTAAATCCCTAACCCACGGGCACCCTGGCGCAGCCTTACGGTGCTGACTGCAGTCGTTTTCCTGCCGAATGGTGTGTGCAGACAGGCTCCAGCTGCCCAAGGAAGGCGGGCAGTGCTCCAGAGGGTTTGCCATGGGTAGGGGACAAGCAGGCTGCACAGCCCTGAGCTGGTCCAGACCCCGGGGGGCTACATCCGGCCTGTGGTCATGAGACAGGATCACTTGCTGCACCCAGTCGTTGTTAAACAGATGCTGGTGGGTGCAGGGACTCTCAGAGCACAGGAGCAGGGCAGGGGCAGGGGCAGTCGGGGGCAAGCAAGGCCATGCCATACCCACTAGCGACGGACTGACAGCCCTCTTGCCTGCGGCCACCCAGTGAACTGGCTCCCGGAGGGCTTGGGCCTGACCAACAGCTCAGCAGAGTGCCGGGCGCCGCACCCCAGAGCCGCCTTCACCCAGGGCGCGGGGAGCAGGGCGCCTACGAGTTTCCTTTTCGGGTAAATTTCCCAGGCGAGGAGAGTGGCCCGGGCTTGCTGCGCCAGGCTGCCTGGCCCCCAACTCCAGAGAGCGCCATGACTGGCATATTCTAAGTGAGCGCCATCCCTGGGGCTGCCGGGGCCTCCAGGTGGCTGAACAGGGAGGCAATCCAGAACTATGAATACTACTTTCTATGACCTCTGCCCCCAAACTTTGCTTCTTGCGCTTGGAGGCACTGTTTTCCACACTGAAGTGCTCCCCTGGTCTCCTCTAAATCCTCACATCCCCACCCCCCCTTCATGGGCCCTCCCTCCCAGAGTCTCCTCAATGCGCCCCTCTGGTGGGGGGCTCAGATATCCAGGGTGGGCATCTCTCACCCCTCTCTCATCCCCACATTTGTCCCTCACCAAGACCTGCCGCCCAGCCTTCTCAATAATTGTCCAATCGGATCCTTCCCCTTCCCCAAAGCCCAGGGCCCTACTTCCGGATCCCTACTCATGCCACACCTCTCTAAATGGACCCTGTGCTGACCACAGCCAACTGCTTTGAAAGAAGGTTCCTGGATAGAGTGAGCGACACCCCCGCCCCTCAAGCCACCCTTCAGATCTGGAAGTGAACTCACCCCTAGGGCTCAATGTGCTTGCCCCTCTATCACTTGACAATAACTCCAGGGGGGAAGCGCTCCCGGGAATAAGCCAGGGAAAGGCAGCATTCCCCCTGGACCAAGTTCAGACCGTGAGGAGAGGAGGCTGGAAAACGAGAAATCCAAGAGGAAGTGGGATTACTGTTGGGGAATTGCAATCATTGAGACGAAAAAACAAACAAACAAACATGCCGGGATTGTTGGAAGGACGCTGCTCTGTCCTGTAAACCTTCAACCGATTCACGACAAAGAGTTGACAAAGGACAACTCTGCTCTCCATATAACCACCCCAGGCCACGGCAGGGCCAGGTGACTCCTCTCCCTGAGACCCCTCCAGGGACTGCTCCTGCTGCTCTTGGCCCTGGACACCTACCCCGTCTCCTTCTCCACTGTCTGTTGCCTCCTCCTCCCCAGACTTGACCGTCATGCCCCGCACACCCTGCTCATGCTCGGTTCATGCTCTCCCTCAGCTGGAACGGCCCACTCATTCCCTGCCACCGTCTCCCATAACAGACCTGCACCATCCTACCCCGAGCCTGGGCAAAGGCCCTCTGCCTCTACTCAGAGCACTGGTCCACGACATGATATTGACCAAGGTCAGTGCCCCCCTGAACTATGAGGTCTCAGGGACCATGGCTGGGTCCTCACTCAGCTAGCTCGGTGCCTGGCCCAGAGCAGGCACTCAATGGCCACTAACTGGACCGATCTGATCCAAGTCACACCCCTCCATCAATCCTGTGGATCGGAAGTCAGCATTGGTCCATAGCACTGGTACGCTAAATGGGATGGAATCTAGTTCCTCAGCCCTCCAACTGGGTCTTTGGGCAGGATTCCAGCTGGTAGAAGCTGGGGTTAAGGCAGGGCCCCACACGGTACCTTTGCTTCCCCCAGTGCCCGCCTACCTTCCTCGGGGTTCTTCAAGCTGGAGCGAATGGCCTCCACCGCTCTGTCCACCTCCTCACTCCGGCACACGTTGAGCTGCACGGTTCTCAGGCGGTCACTTTTCAAGTTGTCTAGTGCCTGGACACCACTGTCGCCTTTGTCCTAGAAGTGAGAAAGAAGCTGCTTCAAGCCCCCCTTCCCATCCTGAGGCAGGCTGGGGATGAGGGGCGTGCCTGGGCAGGAACCCTGACTACTCCAAGTGGTGTTCATCAACAAGTACCTGGCCCGCCAGCTGGCGGGATCCGTCCTCCCAGCAAGGGTTGCACAGTTAATTCCCATGTGGCCAGGTATGTGGTCTGCAGAGGCAGGGAGGATGCGGATCTTGGGGAGCCTCAGCACAGGTCTAGGTGGGGGTGCGTGTCCAAGGTTGCTGGAGGCTTGGGTTGTAAACTTAGCAGTGCGATTTCTATGTGAAACCTCCTCAGTTTGGGCAGCTTTTTCCACATTAAAAGAAAGCAACTACCTGTCTGCAGCTAAGTGAGCAGCGGGCTGGTCACTTGCCCGCTCTGTTTGAAGCCAAGAGCCCACCAACCTCTGATAGACACAGGGAGGCTCTGTTCCCTTCGGTCAGTAATGTCCCTGCCCAGCTCTCACGTGAGGACACCGTTCCCTCTCTGCATGTCCAGGGCGGCGCAGGGAGGAAACAGTCTGAACACAGCCACGTGAGTGTTGAGCTGGAAAGCCAGTTGCCAAGGAGCCGGTGCCGGTGCTGGCCCACGGCAGCTCTGCGTGTGTCGGAGTGGCCGTGAGCTCCTGGTGTTTTCCGTGGCTGAGAGCTTCCAGGGGTAGATCGCCAGACCTTTCTTCCCAGGCACCTCTGGGTGAAACGTGACCCACCCCCTTCAGGTTAGCCACCGAGCAGTTACCCGTTTGTGCCACGCAAGGACTCGAGTATAAACACCAGGGTAGTGCCATGCATTCAGTTAGCGCTTCCCGGGCCAGGCACTGTGCTAGGAGCTGGCGACACAGAGAGGAGTCACTTGGTCCTGTTCTCAGTCCTGCTCTGGGGCAGGAGACAGACGAGGCAGCACACCTACAGTGAGTGATCACTGCATGGCACTTGAGGGGTCCTGGGAGGGGGCATGCGTGGAGACAGACGGGCAGGGAAGGCTTTCCAGAGGCAGGGACAAGCCCACGGCAGGAATGTTAACAGAGGGTCCGGCGAGGCTGGAACATGCCAGAAAGGCTGAGAAGAGGAGGGCTGAGGAGCAAGCCATCAGTCCCAGCGGAGCGGAGGCAGAGGGCAGAGGCAGGAGGGTGGGGCGAAAATGAGCGGTCATCTGCGGGGCGCACTGTGCTGCACAGCGAGCTAAGCACTGGACGTGCCTGTCCCCCTCGTGCTCACGTCACAGGCAGCCTGTGCCCCCACAGCTCAGCTATTCTTCGGCACCTTGCTTTTCATAAGAGGGATGAGGTCCAGTGCACATGGAAATGAATCGCTGTCCAGTCCCAATGTAAGTGGCAGCATTTTCGTCTCCGTGGAGCATCCTTCCAGAGCACTGGAATAGCTCTCTGGGAATGATGACATGGCAGAAGTGCGTCCGTTCCAGCCCCGGGCTGGCATGGGGCAGACAGGTGGTTCTGAAGAAATGCCCTGGCATAGGACACGAGCAGGAAGCCCAGAGCATGGTCAGCACGGGTCAGGGTGGATTGTCAGCTATCAGTTCAATGGAGCCTAGGAAATGGTTGGAACCGGGAGGCCACTCACCCCTGCCTGAAGGACCCTCACCAAACCCACTGCCGGAGTCCATTCTGCCTCCCAGAGACCCTCTCCAGGGTTTTCAAGGCTAATCCTTGTGGGAATAGACCGTGTCATCTTCCTCAGTGAAGCTGGTGGGTTTGAACCACCGACCTTGCCATTGGCAATCTAGTATCTGACTCTCAGCCCCACTAGGGCTCCTTCAAAAGACCTACCATCACCTGATGTCAGAGGGCACAGGACAAAATGGTAAAGGAACTGCAATAAGGGAAGTCAACATGCTCTCTGCAGGTCCAGAGAACAGAATCCGGGTTCAACTCACAGTGAGGAGAGGCTTCCAGGGTCTGGTGAGCGTGCCCTCTCCGAGGAGTGCTCAGCCCAGGTGGGGGAGGGGGTGGTTAGCAGGAATGTGGTGGAGCAAATGGGGAGCAGAGAAGATCTAGGGATCAGGCAAGAGGTAACTTTGATCTCTCTCTAATATCCTGTGGGCGGTTCTTTGTGCCAACATGGCACCCATAAAAAGATATGGGTGGAGGTTAGCCTGTGAAGGTGCCCCAGAGATAAATGGCTCTCTCTGCCTTCACCTTCCTGTTGACGAGCCACACTGAGACCCGTGTCGGCCCTGTGATGCTTCCACTGCCATTGGCTCCACAAGACTTTGCACCCACCGGGCTGGCACCTTCCTGCATTCTGCATCACTGCATGTGGCTGCCTGAGTCTGAAGAGGGACTTATTTATGGACTGGATCTGAACTGGGCTGGGCTGTTTTTCTGATTTGTAACTACTTTTTGATATAAAGCTCTCTCTTACACATATGAGTGTCACTGGATTTGTGGCGCTAGTCGACCTGGCCTAACACATATCACAACCCTACGCTGTCATCACGCAGCTTGGTTTCCTCCACAGAGAGCCTTTCCAGTGGCCCTTCTAACGTAATGTGGTGTGACCACTGAGCCTCTGCCCACTGCAGGAATGCCAGCGATATCCACAATCACCCCTGCACATTGCAGCCAGGCTCAAAGCTCAATGAATCCAGGGCATGGTCCCGAAATCCTGTGGATGGCTCATCTTTCCAACACAAACCAGCAGGTACTAGATCTCCAGGGTAGCAGATAGGCATGGACCATAGGCTGCCATTCTCAGAGCCCACGGAGGGAATCCACTAAAACAGAGTTCCTTGGATACCATCTCGAAGCCCACCTGTCCAGTAAGTCTCCCATGTGGCAGGTTCTCAAATATCCCTCAGAGCAGAGCCCAAAGGCCCTGAACCTCACAGCGGTTGTACAAGTCTATCTCTAACACTAGGGCGTCTAGCTTAGATGTTCCAAAGGTACCCGAGGAGTATCCTCTCTCCTTCCCAGGACTTGGTCAACGCTGTAGCCATCCTTCAGCACTTCAGTCATCCAAGGCAGACCTCGCTTTGTACCTCTGGTTAGCATCCCTTCAATGTCCTTGCGGTTCCAATGAGAAGCCCTTCACTCCAGGTCAGGTGCCCACATACACTCTTAATTTACCAGCACATTTGCTAAAAACTTTATCTCACAGAAAAACCAAACCAGATGCTCTTAATTCCAACTCTTGGAAACCCATGTAGCTATTAGGTTGCGTTTTCTGGAGAAACAAAGCCAGCGACACTCATACATGTATAAGAAAGACATTTTTGTTTTTTTGCTGTAACATCATAGAAAGCTTTATTTTTTATTTTTGTGCTTTTTAAAATTCATTTTATTGGGGGCTCAAAGAACTCATCACAATCCATGCATACATCCATTGTGTCAAGCACATTTGTACATTGGCTGCCACCATCATTCTCAAAACATTTGCTTTCTACTTGAGCTCTTGGTATTAGCTCATTTTCCCTCCTTTCCCCCCGCCACCCTCCCTCATGAACCTTTGATAATTTATAAATTATTACTATTTTTTGGTCATATCTTACACTGTTTGATGCCTCTCTTTACCCACTTTTTTTGTTGTCCACCCCCCAGAGGAGGTTATATGTAGATACTTGTAATCAGTTCCCCCTTTCCACCCCACCCTCCCTCCACCCTACTGGTATCGCCACTCTTAGCAGTGGTCCTGAAGGGAACAGCTGTCCTGGATTCCCTGTGTTTCCAGTTCCTATCTGTACCAGTGTACATGCTACATCCTCTGGTCTAGCCAGATTTGTAAGGTAGAATTGAGATCATGATAGGGGGTGAAGGGGAAGGATATAGGAACTAGAGGAAAGAGCTAGAGGAAGCATTTAGGAACTAGAGGAAAGTTGTATGTTTCATCGCTGCTACACTGCACCCTGACTGGCTCATCTCCTCCCCGCAACCCTTTTGTAAGGGGAGATCCAGTTGCCTACAGATGGGTCTTGGGTACCCAATATGCACTCCCCCTCATTCAGAATGATTTGATTTTTTGTTCTTAGATGCCTGATACCTGATCCCTTCAACACCTCATGATCACACAGGCTGGTGTGCTTCTTCCATGTAGGCTTTGTTGCTTCTGAGCTAGATGGCCACTTGTTTACCTTCAAGCCTTTTAAGACCCCAGACACTATATTTTTGGATAGCTGGGCACCATCAGCTTTCTTCACCACTTTTGCTTATGCACCCGTTTGTCTTCAGCGATTTTATTGGGAAGGTGAGCACACAATGATGATTTTTTGTTTTTTGATGCCTGATACCTGATTCCTTCGACAACTCGTGATCACACAGGCTGGTGTGCTTCTTCCATGTGGACTTCGTTGCTTCTGAGCTAGATTGGCAATCTGACTCAAGTCTGTGGGACAGATGCTAAGCTGATGTCCATCCCACCACACCCAACAAAGCAGAGAGCAGGAGGGTGCAGGAGGGAGACAAAGCAGGTGGCTATTGATAAGCTCCCAGGTCAGCAGGCCACAGGGTGAGCCACTGGCCCAAGTCCCACAAAATCAGATACAGTAACTAGGCCAGCAGACAGAAGAGGGCGTGCCAGTTCGCAGTGTCTTATTTATATTTTTGAAATAGGGCACACCCACAAGCAGACTGTAACTTGCACCTTATAGGGGAGGTTTTACTGCCAAGCTACTGTGGCTCGTGCAAAGCCAAGTTGACATAAAACCTAACCATCACACCATTCAGGTCGGTGCAGATGAGTCCCGCAGGGCTTTCAGGGCTGAGGTCTTTTGGAGGTATAGCTGTAGGCCGTTCTTTCAAGGTGCCTCTGGGTATGTCTGAGTCACCTTTCCAACTGGCAGTCCAGTGCTCAACCATTGCTACCATGTAAGCTGGCACGAATTACCTCCTAATCAGGCTGATCCCAGATAATACCTAGGTCAGGTCAGAAACCCCATTTAGGAGTAGGTACTGACTACCTTATCTCTCCTGTTCCCGTTTTTGACCGTTTTGAGTTCTACCGTTGCCCCTATTTTGCTGCCTCATCTGTCTCCTGCCCCAGAGCAGGACTGAGAACAGGACCGAGTGACTTCTCTCTGTGTCGCCAGCTCCTAGCACAGTGCCTGGCCCGGGAAGTGCTAACCGAATGCGTGGCACTACCCTGGTGTTTATACTCGAGTCCTTGCGTGGCACAAACGGGTAACTGCTCGGTGGCTAACCTGAAGGGGGTGGGTCACGTTTCACCCAGAGGTGCCTGGGAAGAAAGGTCTGGCAATCTACCCCTGGAAGCTCTCAGCCACGGAAAACACCAGGGGCTCACGGCCACTCCGACGCACGCAGGGCTGCCGTGGGCCGGCACCGGCTCCTTGGCAACTGGCTTTCCAGCTCAACACTCACGTGGCTGTGTTCAGACTGTTTCCTCCCTGTGCCGCCCTGGACATGCAGAGAGGGAACGGTGTCCTCACGTGAGAGCTGGGCAGGGACATTACTGACCGAAGGGAACAGAGCCTCCCTGTGTCTATCAGAGGCTGGTGGGCTCTTGGCTTCAAACAGAGCGGGCAAGTGACCAGCCCGCTGCTCACTTAGCTGCAGACAAGTTGATATTTTCATGTAACGCAAAGAAATTGTCAACACTTAAAAACTGTATGAGAAATCTCATACAGAAACTACACATGGATCAAGAGGTAGTCATTTAAGCAGAACAAGGGACCGATGTGGGCTAAACTCAGGAAAGGTGTGCAGCGTTCTAGCCCTTCACCATGCTCACTCAGTCTCCTCAATGACTTCTCATACGAGTTGGGGCAGATGATAGGCTAATCCTGGCAGAAAGGCCTTACAATCTCCCAGCATCTATTGTCTGGCACCTCAAGGCAGGACCAGGAGGATACTTGGCATGTATCCTATTTGAGCATTTTATCACGTCTTAGAAGCAATGAGCGGAGCAAGCGTGAGGCATTGTGAAACTTAGAGGGGGAGCAGGAAGGAGGGCTAGCAGAGCAGAGACACAGACCAGGAAGTGGAGTACGCCCACCCGAGAGGTGGCACAACCAACACCATGGCACATGTGCTGGACACATGAACAAGGAACTTCAGAGGCACAAGATCTTTCTGTGGCATCGCATTTCCTGCCAGGACTTGCTGTGGTGGGTCTACATTTGGTAGCAAACCCACTTCCACGTATGCCACACCGTCTCCAAAATTCCTCATCCAATAAGTCTCTCCTGCACTGTCAGAGGGAATATGTGTTAGTACAGACTTTGGGGAGCTATGTGACAGGTTCTATAAAATCTAAAACCTACGTGTCCTTCAACCTAGCATTTTCACATCTGGGACTTTTTCCCTAATACTCACTGAATAAAAAAGAAGCATATATTCTTATGTACAAGGCCATCCACATGGAGCTTTACGGTTACTAACAGGCACACAAAATTACTTTGGAGTAAGTGGCTGGGAATATAAAGTCATTTTTTTATATCACACACTTCTGTATACCCCACTGGGCTGTCAGTGTGTGGTACCTTGCATGTTGCTATGATGCTGAGAACTATGAGGTTAAAATTTCAAATGCCCTCAAGGTCACCCATGGAGGACAGGATTCCTCAAGGTCACCATGGAGGACAGGATTCCTCACGGTCACCCATGGAGGACAGGATTCCTCAAGGTCACCCATGGAGGACAGGATTCCTCAAGGTCACCCATGGAGGACAGGATTCCTCAGCATTTCCGGACTAAGACAGCTTGGGAAGGAGGAGGAAAAGTTGGTCATTCTGCGAGATCAGCCACTGAAAACCTCATTACAGCAGCAGACCACTAACAGACACAAAGCCCAGAGGCCAGGCCCTTAGGTTGGAAGGCACTCAAAATACATCCGGGGAAGAGCTGTCTCCTCAAAGGAGAGCTGTCTTAATGATGTAGATGCTGGGGCACAGGTGTGTATCAGTGTTGGACCCTTTCATCATTCTTATTCAAATCTATAAACTGAGCAAATAATCTGGTAAACTGGATTATTTGATGAAGAGTGTATTCAGCATCAAGATTAGAGGAAGACCCATTAAAAAAACCAAACCAATCCAAACCTATTGCCATCAAGTCAATTCTGATTCATAGCAGCCCATATAGGGTTTTCAAGGCTGTAAAGCTCCACAGAAGCAGATAGCCTCAATTTTCTCCTGAGAAGTAGCTGGTGCACTTGAACCACTGACCTTACGTTTAGTAGTCCAACACTTGCAACACAGTGCCACTAGAGCTCTTTGGAAGGCTCATTAATAGCCTGTAAAATGCAGATGATACAACCTTCTTTGCTAAAAGCAAAGAGGAAGTACTTGCTGATAAAGGTCAGAGACCACATACAGTCTTCAGTATGAATTACAACTCAATGTCAAGAAAATAAAACTCCTTACAGCTGGACCAATAGACAGCATCACAATAAATGGAGAAAAGATTGAAGTTCTCAACGATTTCCTTTTACCCGATCCATGACCAACACTCATGGAATCGGCAGCCAAAAATTTAAACAACATATTGCATTGTGCAAATCTGTTGCAAAAGACCTCTGTATAGTGCTAGAGGACAAAGGTGTGCTTTCAGTGACCTCATGTGTATCTCAAAGCTGGACAATGCAATTTGAATTTTGGTGTTGCCAAAGGCTATTGAATATAACATGAACTGCCAGAGAACAAACAAAGCTGCCTTGGAAGGCGTACAGGCTGAATGCTGCAAGACTCAGCCTCATGTACTCTGGACAGTGTCACGCGAGGCCAGTCCCAGGAAAAAGACAAAGCAGAAGAGCAGCAAGACAGGGGAAGACCTGTGAGGAGACGACGTGACCCGTGGCTGCACCAATGGGCTCAAAGATGGCAATGACTGAGGCTGCTGCAGGACTGGACTGTGCTCTATTCTGTCGAGAGGGCTGTGACGAGTCAGCACTGCCCACATGGATCGGCATCCAAGGACAACGACTGAAGACATTGAGCAGGATTGTTGATAGTTTGTAGAGCTTCTGTGGCAAACACATTACTTTTGTGATTCAGAAGGGTTCAATATTTAAAGGGCAAACACATCCTTTTCTGTTTAGAATCTGGCCATGCAAATTGTTTTCTTTGTATTCACCTCTATTGTTAAGTTTCCCCCATTGAATTGGTATCCTTTTTACAAAGAAATTAAGCCTAGTGTGTTGTCTTAAACTATGCAGTCATCTAAGTAAGGTGCCAG
Organism: Tenrec ecaudatus; assembly: GCF_050624435.1. Lineage (NCBI taxonomy): Eukaryota > Metazoa > Chordata > Mammalia > Afrosoricida > Tenrecidae > Tenrec > Tenrec ecaudatus. The sequence goes on along the minus strand of NC_134537.1, from coordinate 38,950,393 downwards.
TTACGTCTGCATGAAGCAGATCAGTCTGTGTGATCAAGGGATTCTTAATAATAAAATCCATGATGAAAGGATTTTATTAGAGTTTTCATTCCGAGCACCTCACTTGGAAAAGGTTATGGATGATGCTGAAAGCCCCAAATTCATTTGCAGACTCCACGTGACTGCAACAAGGGCGCAAACATAAGAATAATTGCAGGACAGGGCAGCGTTCTGTTCTGTTGCACAGAGGATCAGGTTAAGTTGGAACGGACTCATCGGCACCTAGCAACATGTGGATTGCGCCTCCATTGAATTCCCTGGCAAGGTCCCCAGGGAATGCTCAAAGTGGACACTGAGGCCAGGGCGTGGTGCCCCAACCGACTGGACTGGAAACGCTCCTAAGGGCCAACAAAGGATCCTTGAACTAACTACAAGCTTTTCTTTCGTGATGTGTTTTGTTTTGTTCTTTGTCAGTGCTTTGTTGTTGTTTTGTTGTCTGGTTGTATACTGTTGCTTTGTTTTCCTCTGTCTTGTTTTCGTGCATGTTAGTGTCTCCACAGGTCTGTCTGAATAGGACAGGCTGGATGAACTATCTGGAGGAAAAACAACGGGACCGACAGTTCGACAATTCGTGGGGACTTGGGGTGGGGGGAGGTGGGGGGTAAGGAAGTAGTGTTAACAAACACAGGGACAAGGGAACAACATGGGACCCAAAATGGTAGTGAGGAGGGAGTGACAGGCCTGGTGGGGAATGATCAAGAGTAAGGTTGCGTAAAGAAGAGGTATAGCTGTAACCCAGGTGTGGACGGAGCATGGAAGTGGGGCAGGAGGAAAGTCAAGGGAGATGGAGGAAAGAGCTAGGAGTCAAGGGGCATTTATGGAGGTTTAGACAAAGACATGTACATGCAAATATATATAGGAGGATGGGGAAATAGATCTATGTGTCTATATTTATAGGTTAAGTATTAAGGTGGCGGAAGGACCTTGGGCCTCTACTCAAACACTCTCTCAATGCATGAATACTTTCGTTTATTAAATTGGAATTCTATGATGCTCACTCTCCCGACACAACTGCTGGAGCCAAAGTGGGTGAACAAGTAAATGTGGTGAAGAAAGCGGATGGTGCCCGGCTATCAAAAGAGATAGTGACTGGGGTCTTAAAGGCTTGAAGGTGAACAAGTGGCCATCTAGCTCAGAAGCAACAAAGCCCACATGGAAGAAGCACACCAGCCTGTGCGATCACGAGGTGCCAAAGGGACCAGGTATAAGGCATCATGCAAAAATAAAATGTATATATATATATATATACCATTGTGAATGAAGGGGGAAGTGCAGAGTGGAGACCCAAGGCCCATTTGTCGGCCACTGGAGATCCCCTCATAGAGGGGTTTAGGAGAGGAGATGGGTCAGTCAGGGTGCAAGGTAGTACCGACAAAGAGCACAGCTTTCCCCCAGATCCTGGATGCTTCCTCCCCCCAACTACCATGATCCGAATTCTACCTTGCAGGGCTGGATAGGGCAGAGGTTGTACACTGGTACATATGAGGGCTGGAGGCACAGGGAATCCAGGGTGGATGATACCTTCAGGAACAGGAGTGTGAGGGGCGATACTGGGAGAGTAGAGGGTGAGTGGGTTGGAAACGGGAAACAGATTACAAGGAACCACATATAACCTCCTCCCTGGGAGACAGACGGCAGAGAAGGGGGGGAAGGGAGACTCCGGATAGGGCAAGATATGACAAAATAATAATCTATAAATTATGAAGGGCTCATGAGGGAGGGGGGAGCGGGGAGGGAGGGGGGACAAAAAGAGGACCTGATGCAAAGGGCTTAAGTAGAGAGCAAATGCTTTGAAAATGATTAGGGCAGAGAATGTACAGATGTGCTTTATACAACTGATGTATGTATATGTATGGATTGTGATAAGAGTTGTATGAGCCCCTAATAAAATGTTTAAAAAAAAAGAATACTGCATGGTTGAGAATGATGATGGCAACAAATGTACATATGTTCTTGATCTTGACACAATGGATGGATGTATGGATTGTGATAAGAATTGTACAAGCCCCCAATAAAATGATTTAAAAAAAAAGAATACTGCATGGTTTGAAATTAGGAAAAGTTGTGCGAACACATCGAGAATACTATGTGGTTTGAAATCAGGAAAGATGTGCATCAGGGTTGGAGTCTCTCACGAGACTTATACAATCTGTACATGGAGCAAATCATGTGAAGCTGGACTGAATGATGATAGAGGCATCTGGACCAGAAGGCGGCTTATTAACAACCTTCAGTCTGCAGCTAGCGCCACCCTGTTTGACGCAAGTGAGGACTTGAAGCACTTGCTGACGAAGAGCAGGGACTGCAGCCTTCACTATGGATGACGACTCAGTGGAACGAAGACTAAAATCGTCACAACTAGACCAATGCGTAACCAACATCGTGGTCAGTGGAGAAAGACTGGCGTTACCAAGGATTTTGTCTTGCTTGGATCTACAATCAAGGATAATGGAATCAGCACTGGAGAGATCAAAGGATGCATTGCTTTGGGTAAATCCTTTTTAAAGCATTAAAAGCAGGGATGTTACTTTGAGGACTAAGGTCCGCCTGACACAAGCCATGGTATTTCCAAATGCTTTGTATGCACGAGACCATTGGACACTGAATAAGGAAGACCTAAGAATCATCGATGCATTTGAACGATGCTGCCGGTGGGGAAGATCGAAAGTCCCACGCGCTGCCAAAAGAACCAACAAGTCTGTCTTGGAAGGAGTGCCACCAGAATACTCCTTAGAGGGAGAGACGACAAGGCTTTGGCTGCTGCCCTTTGGAGAGGCCAGTGCATAGAGAAGCGCATCCATCGTGCTTGGTCAAGGAGTGCGGCCTGGACGAAGAGGAAGGCCCTCTCAACAAGCTGGGCTGATGGAGTGGTTGCACAAGGGGCTGGGACACACACACACACACACACGTGTGAAGCCTGAGCAGGACCAGACAGGGTTTCATTCTCTTGGCCAGAAGGTAGTAGTTATGGGTCAGACCCAACTCAACGGCACCTTACAACAGTAACAATGGGACGGGAAACCAGTCAGTTTTGGGATTAGCTGCACCGGTGATGAGGAACCTTTGGGGAGTGGTGTAAACGTTGTCAAGGTGGGTTGTGGTTTCGTTGCACAATTCTCTGGTTTCAGGAACCTGTCCCCGAGTTACTTCTGCAGCCACAAGTTCCAACACTTCCTTTGTGTACCGAAAAGTCACTTGACGTGCCCAGAAGGAGCCTCGGGGTATCCCCTCTGTCTGAAAGCTCTTTGCACTCAGCTCCCACAGAGTACAATGTTAAGACTGCTCCCTGGGCCAGAACAAACGCTTCTGTGAGGCCAGAAGCAATTCGTTCCTTCTCTCCTTCTCAGTGAGCATTCCCAGCACGTGCCTGCGGCCCTTCTTCACGCTCACTTGTCCAGGTGTTTCTGTGCACAGCTGTTCCCCTCACTCACCACATGGCAGTGAGCTCCTTGGGGACAAGGATCTGATCTTATTTTTCTACCGAAAACTAGCAAAGCACTCAGCACCCCAATAGTATCTGGTCTCTGAATAAATGAATGAGTGAGTGGGCAAAGCCATGACGAACAGGCATAGCTAGACGGTTGCTAGGAACGCAAGTCAAGTGCAAAGGAGTGGGCGTGTGCAAAGGGATGAGGATAATGGCAATGACCGTCTCTTACCTTCAGTAAGCAGCCAGCAAACACCAGGAAGCCTTGGGAATGCAGATGATTGGCCAAGCTAAACCCAAATCCAGAGTCACAGCCTGTGACCAGGACAGCCTTACTGCCAACCTGTTGTATAAGGTCAGACCCGACATTAGTAACTCAGGATCCTGATAGCAGAGTGACCCGGCCTCCCCAGCCTCTGGTGTGTCCTGAATGGCCCAGACCCGGCCTTTCCTGCTGGGCTCTTTCTGGAGAAGCACCAGGGTAGAGTGGGAAAAACTTGGACTCACAATCAGGAGACAGGGTTCTAACCAACTCTGCAACTAACAGTCTCACTTGGAGAAGCTACTTCCCCTTTGTGGCACTGATTCCTCATCTACAATCACCATTGTTGTTACCACCACCACCATCAAAGACAGTTGCTTCTGGAGTCCTTATCATTGTAAGGCCCCGTTCATATATTAGTCTTATTTCATCCTCACAACAACTCCATAACTATGATTACACCAAGTTACACGTAAGGAAGCATATCTTTAAATGCCCAATGGAGTTGGTGGCAGCACTGGAATTGGAACCAGGACTGAGCGATTTGAGTCCAAACTCTTAAACCCCAAATTCATTAAGAAAGTCTCCGCAATGCAATGTCTTAACCCCCGTACTGCTGGTGTCAAAGGAGAAAGCAGCTCCCAGGGTCTTGAAAGCTTTGCAGCTGTGCTCAGAAGGTGACTCAGGGCCCGGGCCCCGGGGCAGGACTCAAGACCACGCACTGGTTTCCAGGAGGTGACTCACAGGGCTGACTTGGCTGGCGTAAGTTCGTTGGCTGATGGCGTAAGTTCGTTGGCTGATGGGAGCAGAGGGGATGGCAGGAAACAGCGATTTGTGTCTGTAAGAGAGAATGAAGCTGTGAGCACAAGTCGGGCCCCTCCCTAGATCTTCTTCCTGCAGTGTCACAATTCAGAGGGCCCTCAGCACCCACCAGCTAGACGCAGCACCCAACACTGATTCTCGTGGCCCCACCCCAGGTTTGATGGTACCGCTAATTAAGTGGCCCTCTCCCCAAAAGGGTTATTAGACTGACAGGAAAAGGTCAACAATTGCAGTAGTCATCTTTGCACTGTGCAGGAAGAGAGCCACGGACCTACATCCAGAATGCACTGCTGTGGAGAGGCCCTGTCAAAACTTGTCGTCCTCCCCCAAGGAAGTTTCAAAATTTTTAGCTTTCTGAAGAAAGCTGACAATTCTCATCTTACTACCCACATAGGGTCACCATGCGTTATAATCAACCCAACAGCAACTAATAACAGCAAGTCTATTTCCCAATAGCACTGTTTCACTAAAACTCCTTTTCCTATTTTATAGTCACGGGCAGTTTTAAGAAATACAGAGAAATACCCTCTTAGATTCTTCCCAATGTGCCCCAATAGTAACACTCTGTAAGACTGTACTGTGTACAGTATCACAACCAGGATGCTGACACTGACACGGTCAAGAACATTCCCGTCATCACCAAGATTCCTGATGAAGCCCTTCTACACCCATCTCTCTCCTACTCCTTAATGTCTGATGACCCCTAATATGTTTTCCATTTCTATAGTTCTGTCATTTCAAGAATGTGTACAAATGGAATAATCCAGTATATACGGGATTGGCTTTTTTTCACACAACACAATTTTCTGGGGATTCTTCCAAGTTGTTGCCTGAATCGATGTTCTTTCTATTGTTGAGCAGCATTCCCTGGTATGGAGATAAAAGTGTGTTTCACCATTCACCTGCGGAAGGACATCTAGGATGTTTATGTTCTTTCTGTGCCATTGAGTCGGTACTGGCCCAGAGCAATTCTGTGCACAACAGAATGAAACACTGCCCTGTCCTGTGCCCGTTGTTGCAGCCACCCATTGTGTGTCAATCCATCTCATTGAGAACCTTCTTTTTGCTGCCCCTCTACTTTACCAAGCATGATGTCCTTCTCCAGGGACTGATCTCTCCTGACATGTCCAAAGTATGTGAGACAAAGTCTGGCCACTCTTGTCTCTAAGGAGCATTCTGGCTGTACTTCTTCCAAGACAGATTTGTTGGTTCTTCTGGCAGCCCGTGGGACTTCTCAATATTCGTCACCAGCACCATCAATCCAATGCACTGACGACTCTTTAGGCTTCCTTATTCAGTGTCCAACTTTCACATGCATGAGGCAACTGATGTGGTAGTTACATAACTGGTGTAAATTTGGGACTTGAGAGGATTAAGAGTGAAGGGGTGGAGTCTGGTCTGTCAATCAGGATATAGCCAATGAATCCTCTGTGTGGGCTTGGCCTTCTCCTGAGAATTCTGGGAAATCCTGTATTTTTGCTCCTTGGAGGCAGGAGATACTCTCTGCTCACTTCCTTGGAGACTCTTTACTTACAAGGCTGACTCCCTGCAAGAGATCCCTGAGAAGCCACATGGACCTACCCTGATGCAGCCAGAACCCTGGACCTGGAGAAGCCATGTGGAGACCCCCACCAGCGCTGAGATGCTTACAGTGTCAATGATCTATAACACTTCCCCCCAACTGGCCTGTGACCTTCCTGCATTTGGCATCATTGCATGTCTTGTGAGTCTGAAGAGGACTTTGTAGATTGGTTATCGGACATATGGGCTTGGACTGGACTGGGTTGGGATGCTTTCTTAATATACAATTACCCTTTATATAAAACCCCCTCTTATACACATGAGTCTCCCTGGATTTGTTTCTCTAGTCTACCCGGACTAACACAATTGAAAATACCATGACTTGGTTCAGGCACACTTTAGTCCTTAAAGAAAGAAACTATGGATAGATAAGATGCTTTTGTTTATAGTTAAGAATAAAGCCACTGTTGTAAATAAAACTACTATGGGTATTCATGTACAGATTTCTGAATGAATTTAAGTTTTCATATGTCTGGAATAAATGCTTAGAAGTATAACTGCTGGACAATATGACAGTTGCTATTTAGCTTTTTAAGAAATTGTCAGTTTTCCAAATTGCCTGTAACAATTTCATGCTCCTGTCAGAAATGTAGGGGCTACCCAGTTTCTCCACATGCCCACCAGCATTTAGTTCTGCCATGAGTCTCAACAGAAAATGACAGCATTTCCATTGTGAACAGAAACCAGACAAGGATGATCTTTATTATCACCCTTTATTCAATGTTGTGCTGGACGTCTCAACCAAAACTATACAGCAAGAAAGGAAAGGTCAGGCATTTATTTAAAGATTATATGATCCTATACATAAAAAAATCCCAAAGCTCAGCAAGAAAATCACTGGAATGGACTCAAGCCATCGTATTCTGGATTGCCTCGCATGTAGGTGAATGTTGAACAATGAACAAGGAAATCCCCGGAAAAATTGATGCGTTTGAATTATAGCGCTGATGAAGGACACTGAAATACTAAGAACAAACAAATGTGTCATGAATGAAATACAGAGTTGTTTCAGGATCTTTCCTGATTCCAGGTCCAAAGTATACGAGGAGGTCCTGAGTGCGTCTAACGGTTAAGAGACTCAGCTGGTTAGAGATCTGAGTCCACGCAGACACACACTGGAAGAAAAGCCTGGTGATGTACTTGAGAAAAAAGTACTGAAACCCTCTAGTGCACAGATCCACTGACACACGTGTAGTTACCGTGAGTCGGAGTGACAAGGGCAACAGGTACCAGGAGTCTTCCCATTGACATTCCGATTCAGGATGAATGGCTAACACTTGGGACCCTGGGTTCCTAACAAGGAGGGATTCCAGTACAGGAGGTCCAAGAGAAGGGGTGATTGATCTAGGCTGATGGGCCTCAGGTTTGCTTTGCTGATTCTTCATTAGATACATTTGGAAATGTGATCCTGGTTTGATGGTGATGTTCTTAAATGAGTTCATATCACTTAGAAATATACACTAGAATATTACAAAAGTAAATGTACTATCTAAGATGCGATTCATAATAATCCGGTAAGAGAAGGAAAATGGGTAGGGATATGGTTGAAATAAGACTGACCATGAAGATATGTGTGACACAGCAAAATGCAGTGAAGAAAGCCTATCAGATAGAACAACATCTGTCTATCAGATAGAGTGACATCTGGGGTCTTACAACTTGTCTTGAAACCATTTCAAGCTATCTAAATGAGGTGTCGGCTAATCCCACACAGAAGCAGCAAGGGTTGAGCCAAGGGTTGTAAATAATAAAATCCAAGATCACAGGAGGGAATTGTATCACGGATTTACTCTGTCCTGTAGCCTCACTGTGGGTTGACTTCATGGCTGTGGGTTGGGTTTTTGTTTTGTTTTAATGCTCTAGGTGACGCTAACCGGCAACCAGAGTTGAAACGGCTGCTGCAAGGGGTGGGAGTGCTGGGGGAGTGTTTTGAGTCTCTGGCCAAAAAGTCTGCAACATCTCTGGGGATAAAATCAGCACGAGGCCACAACTTAGCTCAGCTGCAGCACAGTATTACCTATCTCTCAATATCCATTCTTCTCATTTCTCATGAAACAAGATCTGGATTTTGCCTGGTGGTAGCAACGTTCCCAACCCTTTTCAGACTACAGGCTAACCAGTGATCATGGACTAACTTGTGACCAATCAAGTGCAAGCAAAAGTCTGTGATGACCACGGGGAACACATTGCTTTCCTGCGCGGGTGCGTTTGTGTTTCCCTTCGTCCATGTTGCCTTGCTGCTGCTTGTCTAGACTAAGGCTGGGGGTGCCGGAGCATCATGGAACCCTGTGGTGAGAAACACCCTCAGGACAGCAGAGAAGAAACAAGGAACTTGGATCTCCCGAAGCCACACTAGCCTTGGGCTGCTCTAATTGTGACGCGATCCTAGCGCCTGCTGACTGACGCTGCTGTTAACCTTAGACAGCCAGTCACATTCTCAGGGCAACCAGGTTCAGAGGAGTTGAGCTTCCTGATTTCCACCTTGGTCCAGAAATAATCTAGGACCGGGGAGAACGTGCTCTCTGGCACTTCCCCAAGACTGTGGAAGAACCCGCTGCTCCTCAGAGCCCTGGCTTCCAAGAACGTGGCACCTTTGGGAGGCCACCTCGGCTAGCCACGGCATTCATTCTAGCAGTCTGCGTTTCTACCACTTGTTTCTCCCATCAAGAATCGGCCATGGTGACTGGTAACCCAGGAGGCAGTGTGAGAGGCGGAAAATACTAAGATTCAGCATTGGAGGGACAAGCGGCAGTGGCATTAATGCAGCTCAGGGGAAACATGGTCTCAAAGCAGCACCTGTGGGGAAAACTTTGTCTATTCAGCCATAAAGCAATATGAGGTCATGGTCCTAGGTTAAACTTGTGTCGCTGACACTTGTTTTGTTCAAATATGACCACTTCTTGGTCTACGTGCAGGTTTCACATGAGCACAGTTGAGACTTTGGAATCCTCATTCTTCGTGAATCATTTGTTATGAGTCACACAATCGAATGTCTTCACAGAGTCAAAACGACAGGCTTCTTACCTTGTTACATGCTCTCTATGACAGACGCTCAGGGTTCTCCCGGGGAGCTGGGATAGGCGCCTGGAGAGGCGGGCAGCGAGCATTGTGGCACCAAAGGAGAATGTCCTCCCAGCCGGTTCTGAAACACAGAATGCGGCCCAACCTTACCTGTCTCCTTCAGAGATGCAGGCCGTGGTGGGCATTTCCCTCCAGGTTATGAAAGTCAAACTGGGCTCTCTGCCTGTTCTGCCCACATCCAGTCATGGTACCAGATGAACCTCGCCCACTCCCACCCCTCACCCCAGGCTTCTATGATGGAAAGATTCAGGGGGCTGTAGTACCTTGATACCTACATTCTGGCTCTGACTGTGTCACCCAACCCTGGACAAGCCATCACCTGTGTGTGGCATGAGAAGGTTGGACAGAGCTCTCCAAGCCAGGCTGAGCAGCAAGTGCCTGGGGCCTCCCCACCCGTTGGGGATTCTGACTCATGGGGTGCTGGGTCCCTCATCCGTGCTCCCACATCCACCTGGTGACCCAGAACATCTGCCTTCCCTCCCAGTTTGCTCACATGCCTCTTCAAGCCCTAGGCTACATCTTACAGGACTCAGCTCGTCACCTCCCCCCACTCCCAGTCCCACCCCACCAAGCACGGGGTCTGACGGGGAGAGCAGCTGTATCGGTCAACAACCATTCACACTGCTAGCTTGTTAAAGCACGGAGACTGAAGCTATAACAGAATGACTCTTCAGGCAGCCTAAAACATGCATTACCCTCCATCCCGGTTAAGTGAACCTTACTGCAGCCCGGTCACGTCTCACTCAGCGTTACTGCCTTAAGGCCACTTGGCACCACGACTAAGCAAATAAAACAGAAACCAGATCTTGAGCCACCGAGTTGTTCCTGCGGGTGGCAGCCGATAGGACAGGGTAGGTAGGGCAAGCCCAGGGTCTCCAAGGCTGCAAGTCTGTGGACGCAGACGGCTCATCTGTCTCCCATGGAGTGGCTGGTGGGTTTGAACCAACAGTTTGGGGATCAATATCTGAGCGCTTAAGTACTGTGCCACCAGGGCTCCTTTAGTTTTTACTTTCGAGTTAAACTCTGTTTAGGTTTTACCTATCCAAACATCAAATGAAATCCCCAGGAATGGGGCTGGGGAGGGAACAAAATACAAACAGAAATAAGTGAATAAACTATATTCAAATAAATACAAAGGAAGGAAAGAAGAAAAAATAAACCAACCCCCAAAACAGTATTTTGGCTGCATACCCTCAATCAATAGCTACCACCACCTCCACCGCCACCTCCACCTCCACCACCTCCACCGCCTCCACCTCCACCACCACCACCACCTCCACCATAACCTTCACCTCCACCGCCACCGCCACCTCCACCAAAACAACTTCAGAGAACTCAAGTTCTACTGAAGCAAGCCATGTTTTTGTTTTGTCTAGACCAGCAGTTCTCAACCTGTGGGTTGGGACCTCTTTTGGGGTCAAACAACCCTTTCACAGGGGTTGCCCAATTCATAACAGTAGCAAAATCAGAGTTATGAAGTAGCAATGAACATAATTTTATGGTTGGGGGGTCACCGCAGCATGAGGAAGGTTGAGCAGCACTGCTCTAGATGCTTGGCTCAGG